>NW_028296641.1:0-270000 GCF_055471065.1 Atractosteus spatula
AGGAATTTAAGGGTGAGTTCTGTTAGCACAAGAGGGAGACACAACTGGATCTTCGGTCTGTTGAGAGCCACTTCCTCAGCCAAACTAGAAAACATGCGAACTCCACACAGACAGAGCCCCGGGAATTGAACCCGGGGCCCCAGAGCTGTGATACTAATGACCTCGCCCCCCCTCTGCCGCCCGCAAGCTGTATAGACTGGATATTCCCTTTTAAAACGTAGGGCACCGCAGTTAGCCGAGCCGGACTAGAATTGCGTTGGACCCTAGGCACGGTTAAAAAAAACAGATGAGGAAATATTGTTCGTGCGTGGGGGTTCCGTGCAAGCGATAGCGTGCAGGTCGATCGTAAAGATGATTGGGCTTTCTGCCAGTGTTGTGCCAATAATAAACGCAGATCTAGCTCTCCAAATGCGGATATAGATCAAAAGCTTCAGGACGCTTGTATTTCTGTTATCCCGTGCAAAAGTCCCACCTGACCGTGAGGTGCGGGAAGCTTCCTACCGGCGCTGGGCTGCTGTACCGGGGAGAGGGGCGTCCGTGACCTTACCAGCGGCCGGCAGAGCCGCACCAGCGAGCGAGCGAGTGAGCGGGGGGCGGGGGGATCAGACGGTGCTGGCTGCGTGCACCGCACTCGCGCTGCGCTCCCACTAAGCGCTCGGAGCCGGTGAGCATCTGTCCTCCGAGCCGCCGCGGCGCAACATGGCGCTCCGAGCCCGGGCGCCGTGACAAAGGGACGTTTCTCCTCCGGCTCGTTTCTCGTTTCGTTTCAATTCGGGTTCCGCGATGCGGCGACCCCTGCGGCCCCCGGTCCGTGGACACTGACACGAGCGATGTAGCTCCCGACTGTCACAGCTTAGTCTCCCCCCCCCCCCCCCCCCCCCGCTTTTTTAATTTCTTTTATTATTTTAGAATTTGGTTTCGAGGAACAGAAACGGGCAAAGCGTCGCTCGGTGTGATCGAGCCGGTTAGACAGCCTGAACACATCACTCCAGTACAGCCTGAACGCATCTTCCTGGTACAGCCTAGCCTGAGGATCTGAGGTGAGACTGGATTATTATTATTATTATTATTATTATTATTATTATTATGACTGCAGGGAAATGGCTGGTCCGGGAGCGTGTCTTTGTCGGCGGCGCGCACCCAGATCTCCGAGTCCCGAGTCTCGGTCGGGATTCTGCGTGTCCGTCTCCCACCCCCCCCCGTGTCCGTGTCCGCGGCGTGTTTGGGCCTCTCGGGGGGAATTCGCCCTTCCTTCAAGGAGACGCGCGTTTCGTCACCGGCGAGAGCCGCCGGTCCCCCACCCCCCGTTTTCACTGGAGCCCCGATAAGGGGAGAGGGTTCGGCGGTGTCTCCCCCTCTCTCCTTCCTCCTGGGTTTGGACCCTCGACGCCTTTCTGGCGAGTTCGGGCCCGGCACTTGGGAAATAGCTCGCGGGCGGACCGGGCGGACCGGGCGGAACCGGGCTGGGCTGTGGGGTGTCTGAGGTCGTGCGGTGGTGCAGTTGTGCGGTTGTGAAGGCTTTCTGTGGTGCTGCCGGGTTTCTGTGTTTGTGCGGTGTGTGGGAGATTGTGTAGGGATTCTAGGATTGTGCAGTGCCTGTGGTGATTGTGTGGTGCTTGTGCCGAGTTGCCGTGGTGGTGTAGCGCGGGTGTGAGGTTGTGTGGTGGTGTGAACGAGCCCTGCCTGTGTCATTGTGCAGCGTGTGCGCGCGAGGGTGTAGTGTTGATGTGATTGTGCAGTGTCTGATTGTGCAGTGTGTGTGAGGTTGTGTGGTGGTGTGAACGAGCCCTGCCTGTGTCATTGTGCAGCGTGTGCGCGCGAGGGTGTAGTGTAGATGTGATTGTGCAGCGTGTGTGAGATTGTCCGATGGTGCAGTGTTTCAGTGATTAAATATGTACCTGGAGACTGGCGGTGTCAGGGCAGCACAGCTCGGCGAGAGGTAACTGGCCAGCCTCCTTCCTGACCACGGCCCCTCAGACAGCCCAGGGTCCCTGACCTCCGTGTGATTGAAAACTCCCTGACCCCAGCCTGCAGGCTGCACCTCTGCCACCGCTGAGTCTGCTGATCGAGCTGGAAATCGACAGCTTTCTTACAGTTCAATGCAGGGTTTGTTATAGTTGGTCTGTTATAGTGCCTTTCAAGGGCTGCATCCCATACCCACGAGTGCCTTCAAAACAGAGGAGTACCAGCTCAGCCCCAGGCCATTCGCGAGTGATGACCCCTGAACCCTACACAGCGCAGGACCTGTGCACTCACAGTGGCGGGAGGCTGTAACACCCCCCCCCCCCTTTCAGTAGAGTGGCAGCAGAGGGTCTCACGGTGGAGATACCGATCACTGCAGGAGGCGTCAGTGCAGAGACTAAGAAGGAACTACCCCCTCGCTAATACTGGGGTAGTGCAGTTTATATCCCCAGTATCAATTCTTCACACCCATGTTGAGAAACTGCATCCTTTAAAACTGCAAACTGCATCCTTTAAACTCTCTCCAATCTATCAAATTAACAGTTAATTATCCAATTAATCGACTAACTACACCTAGTGCACCTAATTACAGGTGACTGGGGTCCTCCTGTGGTTGTCCACTGGTAGGACCATCAATGATAGCGCAGAGTAAGTAGTGAGTCTGTCTCCCAGTAATGCTCCTTCTGTCTACAGTATATGTCAATATTTTATGATATGTCTTTGTTGTAAATGTCTGTAATATGTCTGTAGATTTTATTTTACTTTTATTTTTTGTTTTGTTTCATGTAAATTTCATTATTTTTATTTGCTTTGGCAACACTGATTGTACCCATTGGTCATGCTAATAAAGCACCTTGAGTTGAATTGAAGTGCTCATGGGAACTCTGGTCAGAACCATCCAATGACAGGACCTGCACCGGACCTAGCGATAAGTGGACTTGGCCCATAACCCACAGGGCTCACGAGGTTCTGGAGCAGATCGGGTCCGAGTGGAGAAAGGAGACGCTGAAACTGTTAGAGGGTGAGAGAGACAGAGATGAGGAGAGGAGAGAGACAAGGAGAGAGAGGGAGTGGAGAGAGAGGGAGAGGAGAGAGACGAGGAAAGAGAGGGAGAGGAGAGACGAGGAGAGAGAGGGAGAGGAGAGAGGGAGAGGAGAGAGACAGAGATGAGGAGAGGAGAGAGACAAGGAGAGAGAAGGAGAGGAGAGACGAGGAGAGAGAGGGAGAGGAGAGACAGATGAGATGAGGAGAGGAGAGAGACAAGGAGAGAGAGGGAGAGGAGAGAGGGAGAGGAGAGAGACAGAGATGAGGAGAGAGGGAGAGGAGAGAAGGAGAGGAGAGACGAGGAGAGAGACAGAGATGAGGAGAGAGAGGGAGAGGAGAGAGAAGGAGAGGAGAGACTAGGAGAGAGAGGGAGAAGAGAGAGAGGGAGAGGAGAGAGACAAGGAGAAAGGGAAACAATGAGAACCGAGTGGGAGTGGAGGAGGGAGGGAGGAGGGGAAGGGGGAGAGAGTGCGCTGGCTTGAACCTCAGCTGGGGAGAGCAGGGAGTGTGGCTGCTCGCCCACAGGCCTGAGGCTGAAGACTGCTGGTTGGTAGACATGTTCCTGACAGGTGTGTATATAGTGTGTGAGAGCTGACTGCTGTCTGTGGAGTGTCTGTGTGTCTCAGGAGAAACATGCGCGCTACTGTCAGACTGTAGTGTGTGCAGCGTGTGTGTGTGTGTGTGTGTGTGTGTGTGTGTGTGTGTGTGTGTGTGCAGTGTGCAGTGTGATGTGGGTGATGTGTGTGTGAGAGTGGTGTGTGTCCAGTGTGTGTGTCCCAGGAGAAAGTGAACTGTAGTGATGTGTGTGCAGTGTATGTGTGATGTGTGTGCAGTGTGCAGTGCGCAGTGTGTGTGTTTGTGTGTGATGTGTGCAGTGTGTTTGTCCCAGGAGAAAGTGAAACTGTAGTGATGTGTGTGCAGTGTATGTGTGTGATGTGTGTGCAGTGTGTGTGTGTGTGTGTGCAGTGTATGTGTGTGTGTGATGTGTGTGCAGTGTGTGTGTGAGAGTGGTGTGTGTGTCCCAGGAGAAAGTGAAACTGTAGTGATGTGTGTGCAGTGTGTGTGTGATGTGTGTGCAGTGTGCGTGTGCAGTGTGATGTGGGTGATGTGTGTGTGAGAGTGGTGTGTGTCCAGTGTGTGTGTCCCAGGAGAAAGTGAAACTGTAGTGATGTGTGTGTGTGTGTGTGTGCAGTGTGTGTGTCCCAGGAGAAAGTGAAACTGTAGTGATGTGTGTGCAGTGTGTGTGTGATGTGTGTGATGTGTGTGTGTGTGTGTGTCCCAGGAGAAAGTGAAACTGTAGTGGCCGAATTAAGGAAATCAAGAAGGTAGGGGCAGAGATGGGGGGGGGGGGGGTCAGGGATTGAATTGCTTCGGACTGGACGCAGAGAAACAGGACACTAAGCAGAGACGCAGGGCGGAACTTCGCTCCTCCAAGCAGTCGAGCTACCTGAGCCCCCCCAGGGACCCCCGCTGCCCCTCCAGCAGACAGCAGAGAGGGGGCTCCGCTGGCGGGCTGACTGCGTTACCCTGCTGGCCGGATTCTCTGCGCTGGGAGAGAAAGTGTGCCGTGAGCCCACCAGCTCACCTTTGTGAGCAGGGCTGGGTTCCCCAGGGGTGGAGGGTAGCTGTGTCTCAGCAGTGGGGTACAGGCGTGTCACAGTAGTGGGGTTCCCTGTCTTTCTCTCTGTCCCTCTGATTCTCTGTCCTTCACATATCTATCTTTCCTTCTCTCCACTGTCCCTCTCTCCTCTCTCTCTCCTCTCTCTCCCCTCTCTCCCCTCTCTCCCCTCTCTCTCCCCTCTCTCCCCTCTCTCCCCCCTCTCTCCCCTCTCTCTCCCCTCTCTCCCCTCTCTCTCTCCCCTCTCTCCCCTCTCTCTCCCCTCTCTCTCTCCCCTCTCCCTCTCTCCCCTCTCTCCCCTCTCTCTCTCCTCTCTCTCCTCTCCCCTCTCTCTCTCTCCTCTCCCTCACAATGGCTCTACTGTCTGTGCAGACAGGTCCATCCCTGCGTGTGCATCCAAGCGCAGGAGCTCCTCCTTTCCCGGGAGAGGGTTAATCCCAGGGAAGTGGAGACAGCAGCGATCCCAGCTCGCAGAGCCGAGCGCGGCGCTGATCCCCCGATAGCGGCCGGCGCAGGTAAGGGGACACCCGCGCCGGCGCGCACCTGCTCGTGAAAGGCCGCTTGTCTGGAGCCCCAGCGCTCCCGTCTCCATTGTGATGGAAAGAGAAATCCCAGGGGAGCGGGGGCCCCCGGCGCTCTTTCCCAGGATCCCTGCGAGCGCAGCGGTCCGGGCTGTCCTCGCGGAAAACCGATCTCCCTCGCCGGCCCCCCCGAGACACGCTGACCGCGGGGCCCCGTCCAGGCGATCCGTGGGAAGAGCAGGGAGAGGTTGGGAGACAAGCCTGAGCTAACTTGCTCCCAGAGGAACAGGGAGACACGAACCAGAGGACTTGGGCAGCAGCTACAGAGACGAGCCTTTAGGACCGAGAGCAGGAGGCGCTGCCTTCACTATGCGGTGTGCCACACACCTCCCCCAGTAAAAAGCTGAGGATGAAGGCCTCTCACGCTGTCTCCTCTTCCTCCGCCAGGAGAGCTGGGAAGATGTCGCTGAAGAAGATTCTCCTGGCGCTGGTGGCCGTCAGCTGCGTGAGCCTGCTGCTGCACCAGGGGGGGCACTTCAGCTGGTAGGGTTTACCCCCATCCTTCCTCTTCCTGCCCAACCCTGCCCTTCCTCTTCCTGCTTCGCCCTCAGTCCTTCCTCTTCCTGCTCCGCCCCCTGTCCTTATTCTTCCTGCCCTGCCCTTCCTCTTCCTGCTCCACCCCCTGCCCTTCTTCTTCCTGCTCCGCCCCCTGTCCTTCCTCTTCCTGTCCCGCCCCCCTTCCTGCCCCGCCCCCTGTCCTTCCTCTTCCTGCCTGCCCCTTGTCCTTCCTCTTCCTGCTCCGCCCTCTGCCCTTCCTCTACCTGCCCCGCCCCCTCTTCCTGTCCCGCCCCCTCTTCCTGTCCCGCCCCCTCTTCCTGTCCCGCCCCCATCCCCTGCCCTGGATGTGGCGGCTTCTCAATACTCTCCTCTCTCTCCCCCCCCACTCCCCCCCAGGAGCTACAAGTCCTTCCGCCTGGGCTGCCTGTCGCCGGGCGCGAGGCCGAAGCACACCAGCATCGCCTTCCTGAAGACGCACAAGACGGCCAGCACCACGGTGCAGAACCTGCTGTTCCGCTTCGCCGAGCGCCACAACCTCACGGTGGCGCTGCCCCTGCAGGCCTGCGACCACCAGTTCTGCTACCCGCGCCCCTTCAGCGCCCGCTTCGTGCACCCCCACACGCTGCCGCCCGACGTGGTCACCAGCCACATGCGCCTCGACCTGCCCGAGCTGCGCCGCCTCATGCCCAACGACACCGTCTACGTCACCATCCTGCGCGAGCCGGCCGCCATGTTCGAGTCCCTCTTCACCTACTACAACCAGTACTGCCCCAGCTTCCGGAGGGTGCCCAACGGCTCGCTGGAGGCCTTCCTGGCCCAGCCCTGGCGCTACTACCGGCCCGAGGAGAAGTACTCCATGTACGCCCGCAACACGCTGACCTTCGACCTGGGCGGCGACAAGGACCGCTCGCCCGCGGACGCGGCCTACGCCGAGCGGCTCATCCAGGAGGTGGAGGGCGCCTTCTCGCTGGTGATGATCGCCGAGCACTTCGACGAGTCCCTGGTCCTCCTGCGCCACCTGCTGGCCTGGGACCTGGAGGACGTGCTGTACCTCAAGCTCAACATGCGCACGGCGGGCTCGCGGCACGCGCTGGGCGCCGGGCTGCCCGCCCGGGTGCGGGCCTGGAACGCGCTGGACGCCCGCCTGTACGACCACTTCAACGCCACCCTGTGGCGCAAGCTGGCGGCGCTGGGGCCCGAGTGCGTGGCCCGGGAGGTCCGGCTCCTGCGCCAGGCGCGGGACGGGCTGCTCCGGCGCTGCTTCGGCGGCGGGCCGCCCCCCCTGCGCCCCGCCGCCCAGATCCAGAACAAGGAGCTGAGGCCCTGGCAGCCCAGCGCCAAGGTGGACATCGTGGGCTACGACTGGCCCGCCAACGTCTCGCGCCCGGGGGCGCCCCCGGACCTGTGCCTGAAGCTCATCATGCCGGAGGTGCAGTACTCCCGCCTGCTGCTCAAGGCCCAGTCGCTGCGCTATCGCAAGACCGCCCTGCCGCGCGCGCCCCGCGCCCCCCCCACGTTCCCCCCCCCTCCGCCCAGGCCCCTGGGACGAGCCGGCCGGCCGCGGCCGGACCGCACCCCGCCGAGGCCGCCGTCGCCGCGCCCCCACTGACCGCCGCGCCCCCTCGTGGGCAGACTGAGCGGCTTTCCCATGGCCGGACGGCTGGGGCGCTCCCCTGGCAACTGACCCCTGACCCCTGACCACTGGCACTGGAGCCTGGCAACTGACCCCTGACCCATGACTGCTGGCACTGGAGCCTGACTCCTGACCGCTGACCACTGACCCCTGACCGCTGACCGCTGGCACTGGACCCTGGACCTGGTGTTTCTGGTTCTTCCTTCAGCAGGCGCCTCCTGTCCTAAGTGGCTCTCAGAGAGCAGCTCAGCAGACGCCAGGACTTTCGACTGACATCTCATCTGAAAAACTGAGCTCCTCGGGACCAGCTGTCCTCCCAGTCTAACTGGACAGGACCTGAACCACCAGACCCACTGTCCTCCTGGTCCAACAGAACAGGAACTGAACCACCAGACCCGCTGTCCTCCCGGTCTAACTGGACCGGACCTGAACTGCCGGACCAGCTGTCATCCAGGTCCAACAGGACCGAACCAGAACCACCGGACCAGCTGTCCTCCTGGTCCAACAAGACTCAGGGCAGATGATCTCCGATCTCCGGCTCTACCCGCAGGCTGTCCACAGGGGGCGACAGTGAACTGTCGGAATATCCCAATCCAGACAGTGGGAAACGGGAACACCGCGCCGCCGTGCTTTCCCGAGGGGGGGGTTGCTCTCCCGCTGGCGCCCACCAGGGGGCGCTGCAGCTCGCCCTGGAGATCCACCGAGCACTTCGAGCGGAGAGACTGGAACCTGTGAGTGTGTGCGTGAGCGGGGGGCGCGTGGGGGCGGCTCCCGCGGAAGACCAGGAGCCCCCAGGCGACGGAAAATGGGTCTACGAGCTCCGCAGGCACTCGGGGCTCTGAACTAGTAACTGGAGGGTTGCAGGTTCAAATCTCAGGTAGGGCACAGCTTGGTGCTCCCCCTGCTGTGCTCAAGTTTGCTCCGGTAAAACTCTCTCCCGGTCGAATGGGTACTTTCCCCCTGTTGTTCTTGTCTTTGAGTTTGCTCTCTATTGATTGATCTGCTTAAATAAAAGTTTAGTATTATTAGTCGGATAAACGTTTTCCAAGTGTATCTACATCTGAAGGGGCTTAGTAGAAGGACAACTCCTTCCTCCCGGGACAGAATTCTGTCATACTTTAAAGTTATTAACCTTGTCTTTCAATAGAACCACCCTGTTGGGCAGTCGAGACTTGGACTTGTGGCTCAAGTCCCTCCTGGGCCCTGCCCCTCTCAGCCCTGCCCCCTCCTGTCCTGTTACTGTCATTGTGCCGGCCGACCTTTCACTGCCCTGCCTCCCGAGTGACAACAGCAACAACAAATAATAATAATTGTATATAGCGCCTCAAACACTGGCATCTCAAAGCACTTTATAGTAGGTTGAAAAACCATTGTAGGGACAGCAAATGACAAGATATGCACATCCGAGAAAGACAAGCAGATAGAGGTGCAGCAGGAGACATACTGCTGTTAGGAAACGGAGCAGACACAGACCTTGAGTAAGTAGATGCCATTCTGAAATGGACGTCTGGATTGAAATGCACTCGGGGAATGTGACTCTCTGCTATCCTTGGGGATAGAATTCCAGAGCTTTGGGGAGCTCAGGCGAGCGAAGGTTGTGAGGTGGGGAATAGACAGATAATGAGTCAGACAGGTACTAAGACGCCAAGCCTCATCAGAGGAAAAATCTCGCTGCGTGTCGGCCTCTTCAGTACTCTGGGCTGGTGACTCTGGGTGGTGGCAGGTTCAAATCCCAGGCGAGGCACAGCTGTTGCACCCTTGGACTCTTCACTCCACTGCCTTGCCTGTCTGCAGTGTCGAGCGCATCAGTTAAACTTGTCGTCATCCAGAAGCTTCTTAATGAAGGCCACTGTGTGGAGGAATGAAAACGGGGGTTCCGGGCTTTTGACTAGGAAGGTTGCAAGTTCGAACCCCCAGGTGAGGCACAGCCATCGCCCCCCCTGAGTCCAGAAGGTGCTTCAGTAGCACACTCTAGCTGCAGAGGTGGGTGAGTGTCCAGGTCATTGAGAATCTTCTCCATTAAGGAGGGTGTGTTGACGAGTCTGCAGGACTCCAGATTGGTGACAGGGTAGGTGCAGGTTCAAATCTCGCGTGGGACACAGCTGTCCACGGATGTAAGTTGCTTTGGATCAAAACCTCAGTGAAAATAAATAATTCATTCTGAAGCCAGGGACACCTTTGCGGGGCTGACTTATCGCCAGGCTCGGCTCCCGTTATCTGAAGCAGCCTGTTGGTTTATTCCTGGCGATACTGCAGAAGTGGTGTGGCGGCCGACCGGCGAGCAGATACTTTGGAGACGTCGCCGGGAGCTGCAGAACTTTCCGCCTGCTATCAGCCCGGGAGCAGGGAATGGGGATAAGGTGACGACCAGCGCAGGTTTGTGACGCGTGCCACCCTGCTCCTCCCAGCACCCGGTCTTAGACCTCGCTATGTTCTCAAGGTCAATGGAAAAGGAAGCGAAGCCTGATTGGGCAGAGTCCGCCCCAGGGGGTGGGGATAGTGAGTACAGACCATCTTGTTTGGGCGGGAAGGACAGGAAACCCCGCCCCCCCAGAGGAGGGTGGGTGGGGTCCCGAGGTCGTGACCTTTTGACCTGACAGCGCAAACTCTGCCTCAGAGTGACCCCGTGCGGCTAGTGTTGTAAAAACCCCTCTTTCTCGGGCTCGGGGGCGCCGGCTTGCATTCCTCTCTTTCACACAGCAGAGGAAAACACAGAGTCGATCAGCGTCTTCTCCTGGACACCTGGACGAACGAGAGGGGACATTCGTCCTGCAAGGCGCTGGTCATCTTCCGGGGGCAAAGGGGTGTGTGTGAGATGGCCAGCCAGGCAGAGAGTGAGCGGACAGGGACTTGGGGGAGGGGGTGTCTCCTGTTTCTGGGGTGTATAGCAGAACCATACAGCTGATACCCCTCTGTCCTGTTGGGAAACTTTTCCCAGCCTCCTCTCTCACAGAGGGGTTCTGTTACACCGGCCAGAGATAAGAGCACACAAAGGCCGTGCCTCCGCAGGGAGGGAGCGACGCTTTTGTTCCTGCTGCCTGAAGACACGTCAGCTCCTCAGCATGAAACCAGCCTCCCCCTCCTTCACAGAGAGCCCCCCCACCTGTCTCACTGTCCTGCCTGTGTTTGTGTCTCTCTCTGTCCTCCCTGTGTCTCTGTGTCTCTCTCTGTCCTCCCTGTGTCTCTGTCCTCACGCGGAGTCCCCGTGCTCTCCCTGCTGTGGCTCACCGCTCAACCACTCTGCCAAGTGGGTCAGAACCACGCGGCCCGCGCGCACCCGCCGGGAGCCGGGTCCCACGGGAGGCGCGCACACGCGAGGGCGCGACGTCTCTGCGCCGCCGGCCGGTTCGGGAGCGAACGCGCCACCTGTCATCCCCGCGGAGCGACAGGGATGTAGCCTGGAGATCAGCGCTCGGGCACGTCTCACACCGTTAACTCCGCCGACCAGCGGCCGTCTCGCCGTCGTCGCTCGGCGCTCGCCTGGCTGCCCCTCAGTGCGTCTTCAGAGCGACCCGCATCGCTCTCTGGTGGTCGAGTGGTTAGGATTCGGCGCTCTCACAGCCACGGCCCGGCTTCGATTCCCAGTTAAGGAATAGTGCCCCCTCTTTATTCGGCTGCCCCCCAGTGCGTCTTCACTTCACTGGCTCTGTGGCTCAGGATCCGCGCCTGTGGCTGGAAGGTTGCCGGTTCAAATCCTGCAGCCGGCAGAGGAATCCTACAAGGGCCCTTCACCCCAGCAGCTCCAGGGGCGCCGTATAAATGGCCGACCCTGCGCTCTGACCCCCAGCTTCTCTCCCTGTCTGTGTGACTCACGGAGAGCGAGCTGGGTATGCGGAAAGACAGATTCCTAATGCGAGGAATCATATAGGGCCGACAGAGTGATGTGATGTCAGTAAACCCGTCATGAGGAACGTTAAGAAGATCAGGTTATGTCTGGGATTATGTCATATTTATCCCCGGGCTCTGGGCAGACGGCCGGGCCGGCGGCGCATCTGGAGCAGACAGGGGTTACCGGGCACATCTGGACTGGGGGCGGGGGGGTCGTTACCGTGTCCCGGTCTGGCCCCGCGCTCTCGCAGAGCCCTCACCCTCAGAAGCGCAGTCAGGATTTCCTTTTTGTTGATATTTTTTTTTGTTTTAATTTGAGCTAAATGAAAATGGCGGAGGCCATCAGGGACGAGGGCTCTCGTACCTCTGGCCACGCCGGGGCGGATGCCGAAACGTGACCGACGGAACGGGCGCCACAGGGGTGGAGGACCGCGTCGCAAGCCGAGAGATGAAACGAAAGGGCGCCTCCAGGCCGAAGTCAGATGGCGGAGAGGCGTGTCTGGGATAGCAAGGGGCCAGACGGTTCTTCCTCCCCGGTTGTCAAGGGCAACAGGCTCCTCTCCGGAGCCCCGGGTCTGTCTGTCTCGCCCTGTCCCGGCGTGGAAACGCGGTACGGTTGTTGCGGTGCCGCTCAGAACCCTCTCAGAACACAACTGATGACAACACGCCGGGAGATTCTACCCCCCGTTTCCTCGAGGCAACTTTTCGTACTGCCGACAAATTCCTCTGGGTGCGACGTCACGGGCAAGGAGCCCAGGTAACGAACGCGGTTATGACGTCACCGGGAGAACGTCACCGAAAACCTCCTTCGGTTTTTCCGACACTTGGGAGAACTGACCTTCCTAACCTATATACAGTGACTAGTTTTCTTTCCCGTCCAAAGGGTGGAAACTTTTCTCTCGCTTCACCGTACAAAACTACAACAAGCGATTCACACTCAGCATAAAATGAATACCCGTTAAAAACAAACAATAGCCCTTAGACGTGTAACAATACATGCACTGTAAACACATCTCGCTCTGCCCACACTACACTATCATTACACTAATCTGATAGCTTCATCCAGAAGGCTGCGCTTATTATACCGAGTGCACAGGGAACACAACATTTCTTTGAGCCATTTTTGTTTACAGTCTGGCTTTACCTTTTAATTAAACCTTTTAAATTAGCGCTACAAACCCGTATTTCCCTGCTCTCGTTTCGCTTTTTCGCCTTTGAAATGAAAAATTCAACTCGCCGACGCGCGTCCTTTCCGGGCTCTGGCGACACCTAGCGGTCAGAGTACACCATGACACACAGGCTCAAGAGCCTCCGCACAGCAACCAAGTACTGGCCAGGTTCCGGCCGTCTTAGCTCCTAACGGCAAACCATGAGAGAAAACACACACACACACCTAGGAGATTATCACAGAACTCCCAGTAAACTATTTACGGTATCTGTACTGTGCTTTTATGTTGTCCTTAGTGCTGGTTTTAAAGAGAGTCGGACGTTATAGGTTTTGCAATGGGGGGTGCAGTGTGACAGGAAGCGGCTGTCAGGACTCATTTGAAGGTGGCACACCAGTGACCTCGCTACTGCCATGATTAAATGGTCTTCGGGGACCTATTTAGGCCCACTGTAAGAAAGGAACAAGTGCAGGTTTATTCCAGGCTGAAAAGAGAAGAAAGAGAACACAACGTTTCGGCTGTGGAGCCTCCTTCGGGTGCGTTCTGAGTCTCTGTACGCATGCTGACGCAGCTCCCCACCTGAACTGCTATCGCCGTAATAAATACTGGGAAATTCCATAAGGCGAATTAATTTGTTCATTAATGAGACAATAGGTTGTTATCGGTGAGTCTTATCCTCACACAGCCACCATTAATGACGGCCAGACTCCCTAAGGCAGGGAGCTGTTTTGTTAGAAAGTAAGAATATCAGAAAATGCACAAACGACAGGTGGGCTATTCAGGGCCAGAGCGAGGTCTGGTTTTCCACTAGGTAAGTCATCTGAGGATTTCACCCAGCATGTACTTGAGAGGAAAAAGGGAGCTTGATCCATGCTCCCACAACTCCTGGCGTAAAGCAGTGTCATGCTCAGAAGCCGGAGTATTGGCTTTGGCCGGCGGTGGCCGAGCAGCTTGTTCCACACCCCCACCACCCTTTGCATAAAGTGGTTCCTCCTGTTCAAAAGGCTGAAAGTTATGAGATGAGCTGTCCAAAAAAAAAAAAAAAAAAAGCATTTGAACACAGCCAGAGCCGGCAGTGCTGGTATTAACCGGCGGTTTTAAAAATAGACTCTGGGAAAGGCTGGGGGAGAGCGCGCGAGAGAGAGAGAGACAGACTTCAGCCTGATGACTAATGTGCTATTGAACGTATGCTAATCTCGCGCCTGCGAAGCGCAGAGCTTAAAAAGAGCTCGTCAGCGGGACCCCCTCGCCCCCGTGTGCGCACACGTGTCTTTTTTCAAATGTGCGCAAGCGGAACGCAGGGTTTACAGCACCTCCGCAGGTAATAGGTGATGGAAATGGGAAAAATCGGGGTGCCCCCCCCACATTCGGTTATTACAGGAACAGACTCCGGGCCCGACCGCCTCTGTGGGCAAGCTGCCCTCCTAACTCGCTTGTAGTGGAGTGGGCAGTGTGCTTGCGATGAGCTCACACGGGCGGCAGGCGTCTGCGTGATTCAACAAGCCAAGCTCCGCGCCAGCGATGCTCCGCGCCTCGGTTCTGAGCGGCTGCTGTCAGCCAGTTGCACGAACGTCCGCGGCCGAGCCCGGCGGGCCTGCTGGACTGCCCACAAGCCTGTGGTCTGTGGCGCCAGCGGCTGTAGCAAAGGGCGACCCCCCCCCCCTCCCCGGGGGGCGCCACAGGACACACCACCAGGCACAGGATGGAGCAGGCACAAACACGAGGGCCACGGGGCCAGCAGGCTGGTGCGAGCGGCCGACCCCCCCGACAGATCGGTGCTTCTGCTCCGCTGTTCCACGCAGGCGGGCCTGACATCACCATCAGACAGGCCCGGTTCCGGGGGCAGAGCTGGGCTCCCTCGGCCGACCCAGCAAGGGGGGTTTCATCGGGCCTCCTGCCCCGAGCCCGTGAGTCCACTTCAAACAGCTGCTCAGTACCGTATCCCCAGCGGTCTCAGACAGCCATAGTCCTGATCAGGGGCAGCAGATTGCAATCCCATTCAGTTCAGATCTTTCAGAAGAAGGCCTCAGGAAAGCCCCTCGATGCACGTCTGTAAATGCCCCCCCCCCCCACTATCTATCGATCGATTGTGGTGTTGGGATTTCCCGTGGTTGGATGTGTCGCCTGTGTGTGTGGTGCTTTCTCGGACAGTGCAGTTTGCCTCGGTCAGCCGGCTCGTTGGTTTAACTAAGGGCTCCCTCTGCAGGAGCGATCCCCCCCCGGGGGGCAGCGGTCACTCCGCCAGCCTCTCTCTCTCTCTCTCTCGCGCCCGCGCGCAGCTGTGGAGTGGCTGTGCAGGGCTCTTGAGCCGCAGGGCTGGCGCCGGTGAGTCACCAACCCCCCCCCCCAGCCCACTCTCTCCGCCAGCACGACGCAGGAGACGAGCCGGGCCTGGGACAGTGCTGCCCTGTCCCATCAGGGTCTCCGGCCCGGGTGGTGTGCGCTGCGGGGTTCATTGGCGGAGTTAACGTTAGCGGGCCCACGGTCCGGTGACTCTTCCCTGTGTGGGGCTGTTGAATTAGGAGCCAGGCCAGGGTGAGATGTGTCTATACGAACTGCTGCCTGTCTAGGACTACTGTTTGTTCTTAACCTGGATTTATTTTACGTTGAGTGTCCAGTCCGCTCAGCTGTCAGGATCTCAGTCACAGCCAGCAGACTGGCCAGACACTGGACACAGGCAGACCTGACTGCCCGTAGAGAACAGGCTCACTGACCAGGCTGTGGTCACAGACACTGGACACAGGCAGACCTGGCTGCCCAGAGAGGACAGGCTCACTGACCACAGCCTGGACACAGACAGACCTGGCTGTCCAGAGAGGACAGGCTCACTGACCAGAGCCTTGACACAGACACTGGACACAGGCAGACCTGGCTGCCCAGAGAGGACAGGCTCAGTGACCCCAGCCTGGACACAGACAGACCTGGCTGTCCAGAGAGGACAGGCTCAGTGACCACAGCCTGGACACACACGCTGGACACGGGCAGACCTGGCTGTCCACAGAGGATGGGCTCACAACTCTCACCCGAGAATTCCCACACCTGCCAGAATCAGAACCCAGTCCTACAGGAGAGGAAAGTCGACCGAGCCGCGGCCCAGCGTGTGATCCGTGCAGCAGAGAGCGAGTCTCTCACATGTTAACATCGGAACTGTCCTAAATGCCTCTCAATGTAGATGAATTATGATCGACAATTGTTATAACAACTAATCATTTGGCAGCGCCAATTCATAGGCCACGCAAATAAAGTTCAAGATACAAACATCTTCCGGTACTGATAATATACTGTCTTATTACTATTCCATTTTGGAAGGAAAAAAAGTCCAGCTCCTCTTTCTTCCTCCTGCGTCTGAATCCCTTGAACGCACGGCAGTCGGTGTTGTACGGGGGTGTTTTTTCTATTTTTTTTTTTGTAGAAATATCTTCTCTCGCAGGGGATCAGACAGACGCGGGCTGCCGGCGAGCATGCGCGCAGCTCAACTCCGACCTGTTCCCAACTGTAAAAAAAAAAAGTTTGACGCTGACATCAGGAAGCGAGCGAGTTAAGAGGAGTGCAGACGCAGGGGAGCCGAGGAGTGAGCAAAGCTTGAATCACGACTTTATCGAGGTCTCTCGCGTCACTCGGACGAGAGCTTCCCGACCGGCTCGAGTCTCGCCGCCCTTCCCCGGCATGGAGAGGAGCTAGGACAGCGACCAGCGAGCCTCTCCCGGGACCCCCCAGCGGCACACCCGCCAGCGCCCCGAGAGCCACGAAGGTAGGTCCCACCGGCGGTTGGCGTCGGGAGTTTCTGGGGCTCCGCAGCGCGTCCGGAATGCGGAGTCTCCCCGGGACGGGCAGCCGTTCCCAGGCGCAGACTCGCCCGGACTGAGGCGGCAGTAGGTGCTGGGAGGCGGGGGGTCACGCAGGTAGGAAATTAAAGGCGAGGAGAGGGAGGTTACCTCGGCGAGGGGGGAGGAGGCGGCGCGGTAGGGGGGCTCGCTGAGACCCGGAGTCAGTCTTGCCGGCTGATATGTGTGTGTGTGCGTGTGTGTGAAGACCGGCACAGGCGAAGCCGGACATAAAGGAGCGAATCTCCGGGGAAAGTAAGTAAGTGTGTGTGTGTCGAGGTGGAAACCTCTCTCCGTCTACCCCGCGCACACCTGTGGACAGGGGACGCGCGGTTCTGCAAGTGTCGCTCCTGCGCGGGTAACCAGCCGGTACCGGTGCCACGCTGGGTGACTTCATCTTTCAGCTCCGCGGAGAGACGGACACGGGGAGACGGGGAGACAGTGAGACACCGAGACACCGAGACACTGAGGCAGCGAGGAACTGAGGCGACGAGACAGTGAGACACTGAGCCAGGGAGACGGGGAGACAGTGAGACACCGAGACTCTGAGGCAGCGGGGAACTGAGGCAGGGAGACGGTGAGACATTGAGGCAGTGAGGCAGGGAGACAGTGAGACGGTGAGGCAGGGAGACAGTGGAGGTCCGGCAAGATGCGCTGTTAACGGACAGCGCTTTTTAGCAAAGATTTCAGAACATCGAAGTATCCCGTCGGCGTGACAGATCTGACGAGCTCTTAGCTGTGGCCGGATCCGTTTGAACCTCTCTCGCGGGTCTCGTGTCTTGAGCACCGGCAGTGAAGTCTGGCCGATCGATGTGATAATCAAACGTCACCGAAACGACTGTGTTCGAAACTGCTGGGGGGGGGGGGGGGAAGCTGCCCTGCACCCCGGTTCAAGCGCTAGAGGTGTCGATATACTGTTAACGTGCCGCAGGGTCGCGCGGAGCAGATCCGAAGCCCAGTTCGGATCAATACACCGTCACTTAGTACACGCGCGGTCTCCACGCGTTTTCCGAAAGCTCAGGAGGAGGGAACGGGTTCGGTCCAGTTAACCCGGGCAGTGCGACCCTAAAGTCCCTCAGCGGGGATCGCTTGGGGAACCTGATGACTTGATGACTTAAATCTGCATGTATATATAGTGTATACAGTGTATACAGTGTATATAGTGTATATATGTACAGCAGTTCAAGTACTGTAGGTGTCTGCGTCAGCAGGCGCAGGCTGCAGAGGAGCAGGTAACGGGTTTATTCCCTGCTGGAGAGAGAAGGAAGGAAACACCACCTTTCGGCTGTGGAGCCTTCTCCAGGTGTGACGTGGTGGACTCCTGTACCCCATGAGCGGGCTGCTGCGCCCCTGCGGTGCTCCCAAGCGTGCGGGCTCAACCGGACGCGGGATCGTATTTCCGCTCAGCTGAACGGGCTACCATTCCCAGGAGATGTGTCCCACACGCGCCTGATCCCGGGACTCCTGAGCCCCGTGCCCCGCCTCCGCCCGAGAGGAGACAGAAAGTGACTTCTGCCTCCGGGGAGGTGAACGGCGCCCTGCGATTACGGGCTTTAACGAAGCCGTTAATTTGCTGCTCGCCAGCGAGCACGCTGGGGTGGCATCGTCCTCTGCGAAGCCCGCTGTGCTGATGTAAACAGATCCGGGGATGGCGGGGGGGGTGGGGCTGTCCGCAGAGCGCCCGAGCTGCCGGCCTGCTGTCCGCCGGGAGACCCCACCCCAGACCGCCCCTAGTCCAGACCCCACTGGGCCTGCTGGTCCTGCACATCTGGGGAAGCCTGGGGCTCCTGAATCACTAAAGCCGGGTCTGGAGCTGGCTGGACCCCCGCAGGACCAGGTCCAGTCTCTGAGTAGTGGTGCTACTCGGGGTCCCGAGTTCAATTCTGGGGCCTGGGGTACTGTCTGTGTGGAGTTTGCATGTCCCCCCCCCCCCACCACCCAAACAGTCCAAAGACATGCTGGTGGGTTAATTGGCTCCTGGGAAAGCTGGCCCTGGTGTGAGTGTGTGTGAGTGTGTGTGTGTCCTGGGATGGACTGGCCTTGCGGAGAGACTCCGGCTCCCCCGTGACCCTGAGCCAGAAGAATCGGAGGGAGAGAGGAGAGCCGGATAGATGGAGGGATATCCGTTGCTCTCCCTGCTCTGTGGGCGGGTGGACGGGAGGGTGAACTGGGGTAGCTCATCCGCGACTGCTCCGGTGTGGAGTCCCATCGGGCAGCAGGGGTCACGTCCCGGTCCCAGAGGGTTATCCCAGCCCCTGTGCACGGTCCCTCCGGTGGGATGTGAGACCCCGGGAGTCAGGGTGAGGGGGCGCGAGTGAGTTAGTGCCTTTTTTTAGCTCTCTCGCCTTCCTCTCTCAGCTGCTCGAAGGGGTTACATAAGAGGAGCTGTGCGTGGGCTGTGCTTTCTCTCCCAGCGGGAGTCACAGAATCCGAGCGCCCTGCTTGTCCTGCGGGTGGCGCTGGAGAGCCGCCCAGGACTGGGGGGCCCCAGCGACCCCCCGCGCGTCTGCAGCCGCAAAGCGGTTGAGTCTGGGTTTTGCTGTTAGATGTCATCCTGTTTTGAACTTGTGGTTTGTTTGTGTTTTGCGGGCAAGTCTGGCTGTGAGGGCTCTGGAAAGAGAGACTGCTCAGTCTTTCTCAGCCCGCTGCGCGACGCGCAAATTAGTTTTCCTTCCTTTTGCCAACACACACACACACACCACCCACCTGCTTCGGTGTGCAATTCAACGTGACTGTCGACACCGGCTGACTGGACACCAGCTGAGCGCAGAGAGTGGGCAGTATCTGTCTGCAGCCCTGGACAAGTTCGCTGTGCTATAAACAGTGAGATCAGGGTAAAAGCACAGTACAGCGCAGTAAAGCCCAGTGAGATCAGGGTAAAAGCACAGTCCAGCGCAGTAGAGCCCAGTGAGATCAGGGTAAAAGCACAGCACAGTGCAGTAGAGCCCAGTGAGATCGGGGTAAAAGCACAGTACAGCGCAGTACAGCCCAGTGAGATCGGGGTAAAAGCACAGTACAGTGCAGTAGAGCCCAGTGAGATCGGGGTAAAAGCACAGCACAGCGCAGAAGAGCCCAGTGAGATCAGGGTAAAAACACGAAAGCGTGTGTAAAAGGCGGGCGTCTCGATGGCGAGCAGAGTGCAGTGTGGGTGCAGTGTGGGTGCTGGGGGGTGGGGGCGATGGGGGGGGGTGAGTAGAACCGTGCGGATCTGGTTAAGCTGCAGAACAGCGGAGCGGCTTCGCTGGGATTCGGGGGACAGCAGCTCCCTCAGCTGTCTGGGAGCGTCCAGGGGCCCGCTGGCCCGAGGGTCCCGTCCTCAACAGATCCAGCGCAGTCGGCTCCAGTGTGGCGAAGCCCAGGGAGGCGGAGGGGGAGGGCGTTCGGTTCCAGACTCCCACCACTCTTTGTGTAAAGAAGAGCCACCTGTTCTCAGTCCTGGATGGGCCGCCATTCCTTCTTCCTTTCTGCGTGTGTGGAGCAAAGTCCGTGGAGATCAGAACTCATTCCTCTTCCTTTTTCTGCGTGTGTGCAAACAAAATTCGTGGAACGCAAGACATGCTGCCAGTCAAGAATTACATCTCCTCCAGCTGTTTCTTGGGAGAATCCAGGGAGATGCGCTTTGACTGCATGGCTGGGGAGCGTGTTCCAAGGAATCCTGCCCTCCTGCCTCCCTCTTGGGATAAACTTGGGAGAAACTATGGCCCGCCTGGGAACTTTCTTCTGGTCGGATCAAGCGGGGTCAAAGTTCGCCTGGCAGTGAGTCTCACACGGGGGAGTTTTCCAACTTTTTTCTTTATTTGTTTTTGAACCTCCATCTTCCTCCCGTGGACGAGGAAATGAACGTGGGGTGCGTGTACCCCTTTTTTGCAGATTTTCAGAGTTCGTGCCCCCCCCCTTTAAGATTTTCAGGATTTAAAGATTTTGCCACCTTCTACCGAAGCAAGCAAAGGTTTAACGCCTAGTTCTCGGCCCAGAAAAACAGTCTCCCTTGTTCAGACCTGAAACAACTCAAAAATAAAAATAAATCACTCGTCACTCCCTGCCGTGCCAACAGGTCCCGGCCTGCTCCCCTCCTCCCCCTCCCCGAAAGCCTCTCTCTCAGGGTGGGGCAGGCTGGCAATCGAGTGGGAGGACTGGGGAGGATGTGTAGGCCTCAGTCTCCATGGCAACCATCTGCTGTTCTGCTGGAGAAGGGATCGGCAGCCCACACAGCCGCCACTCGGAGTTCTGAGAGCTCGGGCGGGCGGGCGCTCTGAAGCCCAGATGGGCTCTGTTCACTTTATTTTTCCTCCCCCCCCCCCCCCAGAAACAAACTTTTCACGGGTGCCGAAGACGTAATGGAAGGGTGCTGTCCCACCCCCGGCCCCCCAGAGCCGAAAAGGCCCCAGTCGCGTCTCGAAGCCGCTGGGTTTTTTTATAACTCCCACCCCCGCGCGCGTCCTCTTCGGATTCCTTATTTGGACGGTCGCTTCTTCCTCGCCGTCTCCCCCCCCTCGCTTGTGCTCGATCGGTGGGTGTCCTGGCGCGCGTGTGCGCTGACGCGCCGGCCAGATGGCGGGTTTATTATTAGCCCGGTGGGACTGGGAGGCTTCCCGGGGGGGGGGGCCGGGGCTCGCTCCAGGCGATCTCAGCCCGTGCCGCACGCCCCTCCCGCAGCGAGCTGTGGGAGAGAGGCGTTGCGTCAGACAGGTGGAGGTGAGCGCCTTCGCGCCACTACTTCCCAGTTCTGTACATCACTACAAGACTTTAAGCTCTCTGTTATAGTTTCATCCATCCACTTTCTAACCTCTCCTTCCAGTTCAGGGTCTCTGGGGAGGGAGAGCCTATCCCAGCAGCACACGCAGACACACACTCACACCGGGGCCGCCGGTTTTCCCAGAAGCTCACTAACCCGCCTGGGAAACCGGAGCGCCTGGAGGAGACCCAGGCCAACCTGGGGAGAACATGCACACTCCACACAGACAGCACCTCAGGTCCAGAATCGGACCCGGGGCCCCCGCGCTGAAAGGCACCGACGCTGACCCCTGCGCCACCCTAGGTTTAGAGTCTCTTGCGCAATGGCCCGGGTCAGCTCGGCGGTCCGAAGCTGGTTGGACGAGGATTGGCCGGAGCCAGCTGTCAGGGTCCGGCAGGAGACCCTGACGGGTCATTCTGGGCCTCCTTATCGTTTGTGCCCTTCCTCTAGAGCCTCTGCTCCTCACTTCCTGACCGGTTTCCCCTGCGGTACTGAATCTTCAGAAAAATACTCAAGTCCTCTCCTGGCTGTTTTGTGTCTTCACGTGGCGAGACTAGTTCTGGGCAGGTTCGCTTTTCCCGAATCCCCGACGGTGTGGAAGAGCCGAGGGAATCGGGATCGTCCAGTGTCTGTTCCTCGTGCCGCTCTGGGGAATCCTGGGTTCCGACGGGGGGCGTGGGGTGGCGTGGGGCGGGGTGGGAGGGCTGCGGGGGAAAGTCACGCGCGGCGTGACTCAGATTTCCGAAAGAGGAAGAGCTCGGAGTTCATCGCGGTTCGGAGGAAGGAGGATGAGGTAAATATAGCTTCTGGAGAAAGAAATGTGTGATTAGCCAAGATCTGCCTGTTCCTCTTTCTTTAATAGAATGTGTGTCCTGTGATGGACCCCTGTCCTGTCCAGGGTGTGTGTGTGTCCTGAGATGGTCCGCTGTCCTGTCCAGGGTGTGTGTGTGTCCTGTGATGGACCGCTCTCCTGTCCAGGCTGTGTGTGTGTGTGTGTGTGTGTGTGTGTGTGTGTGTGTGTGTGTGTGTGTGTGTGTCCTGTGATGGACCGCTCTCCTGTCCAGGCTGTGTGTGTGTCCTGTGATGGACCGCTGTCCTGTCTGGGGTGTGTGTGGGTGTCCTGTGATGGACCACTGTCCTCTTTGTTCCACACTCCCACCACTCTTTGTGAACAGCAGTACTTCGTGTCCTGACAGCAGTCCCTGGTGCCCCAGCTCAGTGCTGCCTGTGTGCCCTGTGTTCCAGATGCAGGAGGAGCCGGTGTACGACTATCCCGAGCCCCAGCAGCCCGCAGAGCCGCGGCCGGCGCACAGGGGCTCCCTGAGGAGCATCAGCGTGCTGGACCGCCTCCTGCTCACCCACCCCGTCTGGCTGCAGCTGTCCGTCAACTCCGCCACCGCCCTGCACATCCTGCAGAGGGAGCCGCCGGGGGTGAGGCGCTGGGGGGGGCGATCCACTCTGATCCGCTTCGATCCTTTCTGCTCCGGTCCACTCCGGTCCACTCTGATCCGCTCCGGTCCACTCCGATCCACTCTGATCCACTCTGATCCGCTTCGATCCTTTCTGCTCCGGTCCACTCCGGTCCACTCTGATCCGCTCCAGTCCACTCCGATCCACTCTGATCCACTCTGATCCGCTTCGATCCTTTCTGCTCCGGTCCACTCCGGTCCACTCTGATCCACTCCAGTCCACTCCGATCCACTCTGATTCACTCCGATCCGCTTCGATCCTTTCTGCTCCTGTCCACTCTGATCCATTCTGATCCACTCCGATCTGCTTCGATCCTTTCTGCTCCGGTCCACTCTGATCCACTTCGATCCGTTCCGATGCACTCCGCTCAGTTCTGCTTCATTCCGATCCACTCCGATCCACTCTGATCTTCTCCAACCTGCTCCACCTGCGGCTCCTTAATTGTTTCCGGGCCGATATTGTCATTAAAGAGCTAATTGGGCATCCCTGCCCTCTTGGTCTGGGGCAGGGGTTCCTGATACTGGTCCTGCTGACCCCACACCTGCTGGTCTCCACTCCCCCCTCCCTCAGGCGATACCTGCAGCCTGACGTCCCATCAGCAGCTGCTTCGCTGGACTATCTGCACTGGGCTTCTAGTCCCAGGTCTGGGATCTTCTTTCACTGGCAAAATACAGCAGCTCCAGCTCCAGCTCCTGCTGCAGCTGCAGCTGCAGGTGTGGGAGCCGTAACGAGCAGTTCGGATTGATCTGATTATTGTCGCGGCAGTGAGGGGGCAGACTGAGTAACTGAACGCAGCCGAGCAGGCGTGGGGGTGTCCAGCACCAGCACAGGGAACCCCTGATCCAGACCCTGGAGAGGTGCCTGCTGGGAGAGTTCACAAGCAGCAGAAGAGGGGTTAAAGGTTAATGGGGGCCTGGAGCAGCACAGGACTTTAGGACAGTGTCCTGTGATGCTTCGGGCAGATCTCCGTATTGGACCCAGCCCTCTAGCCCTCGAGAGTTCAGGCTGCACGAGAGCCCAGCGGGTGGGTAAGTCCCGACACGGAGCAGGCCGCTGTGCAGCGGGAGTCTCGGGGACGCGGGGACGCTGGGATGAGTCTCTCGAGCTGTGCTTGTCCCTGTGCAGACCTTCCTGGTGCGGAAGTCCAACACGTCTCAGAAGAAGGTGCTGTGTGTGCGGCTGGCGGACGACAGCATGCCCTCCTTCGTCAAGCAGTTCATCATCCGCGCAGAGGGCTCCAGTGAGTGTGGAGCGGGCGCCAGGCACCTGGGGCCTCTCTCTGTCTGTGTCTCCGTGTCTGCATCTCAGCTTATCTGTGCTTCTGCTTCTCCTGTCTGTCCATCCTTGAATCTGACTCTGCTTCTTCTGTCTGTCCATCCTTAGATCTGTCTCTTCTTCTCCTGTCTGTCCAGCCTTAGATCTGTCTCGTCTTCTCCTGTCTGTCCATCCTTAGATCTGTCTCTGCTTCTTCTGTCTGTCCATCCTTAGATCTGTCTCTGCTTCTTCTGTCTGTCCATCCTTAGATCTGTCTCTGCTTTTCCTGTCTGTCCATCCTTAGATCTGTCTCTTCTTCTCCTGCCTGTCCATCCTTAGATCTGTCTCTGCTTCTTCTGTCTGTCCATCCTTGAATCTGACTCTGCTTCTTCTGTCTGTCCATCCTTAGATTTGTCTCTGCTTCTTCTGTCTGTCCATACTGGAATCTGTCTCTGCTTCTCCTGCCTTTCCATCCTAAGACCTGTCTCTGCTTTCTCTGTCTCTACATCTTTAATCCTAATTTAAATCTCTCTGCTTCTCCTGCCTGTCCATCTTGAATTCTG
This sequence comes from Atractosteus spatula, assembly GCF_055471065.1. Taxonomy (NCBI): domain Eukaryota; kingdom Metazoa; phylum Chordata; class Actinopteri; order Semionotiformes; family Lepisosteidae; genus Atractosteus; species Atractosteus spatula. The sequence goes on from NW_028296641.1 coordinate 24,177, forward strand.
TCTCTGCTTTTTCTCCCTGTTACGGGACATGTGACCGTTTCACAAAGCTAGACGGCTGAAGCAGCTGATGGGTTTTCCAGCTCTGCTTCCTGTATATGAAGTTCCATTCGCAATGACATTGCCCTGGACGTAAACTGTTTGTTATAGCTCTGTCGACGATATAAGACACTGCTCGAGACAAGCAGGTTCTGACACAGTTCCACTTTCTAGCCCATAAATCCTGGCATCCCATAATTTCTAGCGTCTCCATTTCTGCTTGCTCCGTTAATCAATTTGATGCATTAATTACGTGATACGTGAATGTTAATTAGTATGATAAACAGTCTAGCTGAATCAAACCCCCAGGGACAGAGGGGCTGCCTCTGTCTGATCTCCTCTCTCTATCCCTCCAGATCCACCCGTTTCTGGTTCGGAATAAAGTCTCTCGTTTCCCCTCGGCTCTTGGGTTCATTATCCCTGCCCTCTGCATGCCCCCCCTGTCCGGACCCCCTCCCAGTCTGAGTCCCTGCCTGCCCTGTCTTGCAGCCTTCTCCTTGGAGAGCTCAGCCATCAGCTTCCCAGACCTGTGCCGGCTCATCGCCTTCTACTGCATCAGCAGGTGAGGGTCTCGGTCACTCTCCCGTCCGGTGCTGACCGCAGGTCCGGACAGCCCGGGCTCGGGGCTCAGTCACTCTCCAGTCCGGTACTGACCGCAGGTCCGGAGCGAGGGTCTCGATGTGGGTGGGGTGTGGGTGGGGTGTGTGGGATGTGTGGGTGGGATGTGGGTGGGGTGTGTGGGTGGGGTGTGTGGGATGTGTGGGGTGTGTGGGTGGGATGTGGGTGGGGTGTGTATGTGGGGTGTGTGTGTGTGGGGTGTGTGTGTGGGATGGGTGGGATGTGGGTGGGGTGTGTATGTGGGGTGTGTATGTGGGGTGTGTATGTGGTGTGTGTGTGTGTGGGGTGTGTGGGTGGGATGTGGGTGGAGTGTGTATGTGGGGTGTGTGTGTGTGGGGTGTGTGTGTGGGATGGGTGGGATGTGGGTGGGGTGTGTATGTGGGGTGTGTATGTGGGGTGTGTGTGTGTGGGGTGTGTGGGATGTGTGGGGTGTGGGTGGGATGTGGGTGGGATGTGGGTGGGGTGTGTATGTGGGGTGTGTGTGTGTGGGGTGTGTGTGTGGGATGGGTGGGATGTGGGTGGGGTGTGTATGTGGGGTGTGTATGTGGGGTGTGTATGTGGGGTGTGTGTGTGTGGGGTGTGTGGGTGGGATGTGGGTGGGGTGTGTATGTGGGGTGTGTGTGTGTGGGGTGTGTGTGTGGGATGTGTGGGATGTGTGGGGTGTGTATGTGGGGTGTGTATGTGGGGTGTGTATGTGGGGTGTGTGTGTGTGGGGTGTGTGTGTGGGATGTGTGGGATGTGTGGGGTGTGTGGGTGGGATGTGGGTGGGGTGTGTATGTGGGGTGTGTATGTGGGGTGTGTGTGTGTGGGGTGTGTGGGTGGGATAATGCTCTGGCAGGGAGAGTCTGACTCCCGCTCTCACTGCAGGGATGTGCTGCCCTTCACCCTGGAGCTCCCCGAGGCCATCGCCAAGGCAACCTCGCACAAGCAGCTGGAGTCCATTTCACACATGGGCGTGGGTAGGTCCTCACCCTGTCTCACCCCCTCTCACTCCCTCAACCTGTCTCACTCTCACTCCCCTCTCACTGCCTCTCCCTGTCTCACTCTCTCTCACCCACTCTCACTCCCTCAACCTGTCTCACTCTCTCTCACCCCCTCTCACTGCCTCTCCCTGTCTCACTCTCTCTCACCCACTCTCACTCCCTCAACCTGTCTCACTCTCTCTCACCCCCTCTCACTGCCTCACCCTGTCTCACTCTTTCTCACCTCCTCTCACTCCCTCTCACCCCCTCTCCCTGTCTTACTCTCTCTCACCCCCTCTCCCTGTCTCACTCTCTCTCACCCTCTCTCACCCCCTCTCCCTGTCTCACTCTCTCTCACCCCCTCTCACTGCCTCACCCTGTCTCACTCTTTCTCACCTCCTCTCACTCCCTCTCACCCCCTCTCCCTGTCTCACTCTCTCTCACTCTCTCTCACCCCCTCTCCCTGTCTCACTCCCTCTCACCCCCTCTCCCTGTCTCACTCTCTCTCACTCCCTCTCACCCCCTCTCCCTGTCTCACTCTCTCTCACCCCCTCTCCCTGTCTCACTCTCCCTCGCCCCGTCTCTCCCTGTGTCACTCCTCGTGGTGTTGTGATGGAGGGGGCTGTGCAGCTCTGGGCCTGTGTGTGGGGGGGGTTGTTCCTGCAGTCCTGCCCCGTGTCCTCCTCTCCTGCCCCTGACGGGATGTCCGGTCCTTTCCCGCCCCCAGAGTTCTGGAGCTCGCCCCTGAACTTCCGGGGTCCCCGCAACGGGCCCCCGCCGGCCGAGCCGCCCCCCCCGGCGCCCCAGGACTGCGCCACGCCCCCGGAGGCCCCCTCCCTCTTGCAGGAGTTCTGCCCGATCCGGACGCGCAGCCCCCTGGAGCTGGACTGCGGCGCGGGCCGGGGGGCGCTGTGCTTCCTGAACCCCCTCTTCCTGCAGGAGCCCCCCGGCCGGGGGGCTCTGCTGAAGCGGCACCAGTTCAAGCGCAGCCTGAAGGTGCGCGTCTCCACGGAGACGTCCAGCCCGCTGTCGTCGCCGCCGGCCGCCCCGCCGCCCCCGCCCCCGCTGCTGGCCAAGGGCGCCCCCCGCCCGGACCCCCAGGGGCCCCGCGGGGACGGGGACGACGCCTCGGACTACATGCAGCCCTGCGCCCTGTTCCAGAGGGGGGCCGTGGTGGGGGCGCTCCTGCGGGGCCGGTCCACCCTGTCCCCCACCGCCGAGGAGGAGGAGGGGTACCAGATGCCCCGAACGCTGCTGCAGGTACTGCCCCCCGTCTTGGGGGGGGGGGGGGGCTTCCAGGGTAGCCTGGGCTGTAAGAATGGGGGCGCCCAGAGGTATCGCTCTTGGGTGACAACGGGGGGGTGCAGTGTCTGCACGGAGACAGGGGCTCGCGCCCCACCCCCCTGCCCAGGTGGAGTCGGAGTGGGCAGCGATATGGGGTCGCCCCTTGCTGGTAGGGGAGGGTATTGAGAGCAAGGGAGGGGGGGTTTCCTCTTGGGGGGTTGGGGGGTGTCGTGATGGAAATGTGGGGTCTCTGTACCCCCGAGCGCTGACGTCTCCTGCTGTGCCCCCTGTCCCAGGGCAGGGAGGAGGCCCCCGACGACGGCGCCGGGGAGGGGGGGCTGGTCCTGGAGCGCCGCCGCGCCCCGTCTCTGAGCGAGCTGGACAGCAGCAGCTCCCTCAGCAGCCTGGAGGAGGCGGAGGAGAGCGCGGAGCGCCCCCCGCTGGTGAGGGGCACCAGCTCGCCGGCCGCCCCCCTGGCCCGCCAGCCCGCCTCCGCGCTGCGCAAGATGAGCGCCGCCTTCATGTCCTTCTTCGCCCCCGAGAAGCGCGTGGCGCGGCTGGCGGAGGAGCTGTCCCGCGACCGGCGCACGGCCTTCGGCGCGCTGGTGCAGGACTTCCTGCGCGCGCAGCGGGAGGGCCGGGAGGCGCCGGGGTCCGGCGGCGCCCTGCTGCAGGGGCTGCGGCTCTTCCTCACGCAGGCCAAGAGCTTCCTGCTGGAGTGCGGCGAGCTGCAGCCGCCCATCGAGACCCTGCTGCCCGACGAGGAGAAAGGTACGAGTCCCAGCATGCCCGCAGGCGGGGGGGGGGGACGTTGAGCGCCAGGCAGGAGTCGAGCCTCAAAACCAGCGGGCAACACCAAACTGAGCAGACACACGTACGCACAACCGCGCACTGTTCCTGTCCCGGGATTGGTGAACAATAGTAAGAATTTAATGGAACAAGTAATAGGTTTATTCCCTGCTGAAAAGAGAAGAGAAGTCTTTTGGGAGCTGTAGTCCTGCTCTCTGCAGGGGTGTCTTGTGGGAGCTGTAGTCCTTCTCTCTGCAGGGGTGTCTTGTGGGAGCTGTAGTCCTGCTCTGCAGGGGTGTCTTTTGGGAGCTGTAGTCCTGCTCTCTGCAGGGGTGTCTTGTGGGAGCTGTAGTCCTTCTCTCTGCAGGGGTGTCTTGTGGGAGCTGTAGTCCTGCTCTGCAGGGGTGTCTTTTGGGAGCTGTAGTCCTGCTCTCTGCAGGAGTGTCTTTTGGGAGCTGTAGTTCTGCTCTCTGCAGGGACGTCTTGTGGGAGCTGTAGTCCTGCTCTCTGTAGGGGTGTCTTGTGGGAGCTGTAGTCCTGCTCTCTGCAGGGGTGTCTTGTGGGAGCTGTAGGCCAGCTCTCTCCAGGGGTATCTTGTGGGAGCTGTAGTCCTGCTCTCTGCAGGGGTGTCTTGTGGGAACTGTAGTCCTGCTCTCTCCAGTGGTGTCTTGTGGGAGCTGCAGTCCTGCTCTCTCCCTGCAGACTTCGCCCTGGAGAAGGCCCTGTACCGCTGCGTCCTGAAGCCCCTGAAGCCCCAGGTCGACGTTGCGCTGCGGGCGCTGCACGCGCAGGACGGCTCGACGCAGCTCATGGCCGACAGCCTGCAGCGGGCGCGCGAGGGGGCGCTGGAGCGCTTCGGGGTGCGGGTGGGCGTGCCGGATGCCCGCGGCGTGGAGAGGGTGCGCCAGAAGCTGGCGCTGATGCCACGCACCTACTCGCCCGTGGACAAGGTGGTGCTGCTGCTGCAGGCCTGCAAGTGCGTCTACAGGGCCATGAGGACGCTCCCTGGTGAGTGTCACCCCCCGAGCCCCCGCCCCCCTCCTGCCACCCCGCTGGTCTGACCCTCCCCCATGCTCCCCGCGCAGGGCAGGAGTGCGGCGCCGATGAGTTCCTGCCGGCCCTGTCCTACGTCCTGGTGCAGTGCGGCCTGCCGGAGCTCCCCCTGGAGGTGGAGTACATGATGGAGCTGCTGGAGCCCACCTGGCTGATGGGAGAGGGTGAGAGCGAGACCCGCCGGGCCCGGCCTGTCCCGAACAGAACACCCCCACCCCCGCAGGCAGCAGCAGTCGCTCACAAGCTGTCTGTGCACACCCACTCCTGTTCAGGTTTATTTTCTGCAAACTGGAATGAGTCAGTGTTGTTCTGCTCTGATGTGCGTCCACATGCAGCACCACGGTTTCAGCTCTCCAGACAAAGGCTTCTGTCGGCTCTCAGAGGTGTGAAATTTACATCTCCACAGGCCGCTGACTGGGAGGCCTCAAGCCCCCCGTCGTGTCCACCTGCCTCCTGTCCGGCTCCGAAGCCGTGAACGTCCGATCGTTCCCACGGCCCATACAGCCTGTTCCTGTAGCCGCCGGACAGGCTGCTGGGAATCTGTCAGGGCACTGCGCAGCTCTGTGAGGGTGGATCTGGGGGTGTCTGCGCCCTGCCGTCCCCAGACCCGCACACGAGACACAACGGCTTTAATCCGAGTGAAAGTTAAGCGTAGTGGCCAGGCGTGACCGTGTCACAGTGTTCCCCTGATTGGTCAGGCTGAAGTTCCTGCATTTCTTGCATGTCCCGCCCCCAGCTGGATACTACCTGACGAGCGTCTACGCCAGCCTGTCGCTGATCAAGAGCCAGCAGGAGGCCCCGCCCCCGAGCGGGCTGACGTGGGAGGCACGGGAGGCGCTGAAGGGGTGGAGCCTGCGCCGGGCCGGTGAGGTCAGCCAGGAGGCGTCCCAGCACAGCCAGGTCAGGGGTGTATCCACACACACGCAGACACACACATCGTTCCGGTTGGTACTTTCTAAGGGCAGCACATCAGAATGAGTTTCTTAGTATGATAAGCTCTTTATGAAGTCCAGTGAGATCAGGGTAAAAACACAGTACAGCACAGCAAAGCCCAGTGAGATCGGGGTGAAAGCACAGCAAAGCACAGTAGAGCCCAGTGAGATCGGGGTGAAAGCACAGTACAGCGCAGTAGAGCCCAGTGAGATCAGGGTAAAAGCACAGCCCAGCGCAGTAGAGCCCAGTGAGATCAGGGTAAAAGCACAGCCCAGCGCAGTAGAGCCCAGTGAGATCAGGGTAAAAGCACAGTACAGCACAGCAAAGCCCAGTGAGATCGGGGTGAAAGCACAGCAAAGCACAGTAGAGCCCAGTGAGATCGGGGTAAAAGCACAGTACAGCGCAGTAGAGCCCAGTGAGATCAGGGTAAAAGCACAGCCCAGCGCAGTAGAGCCCAGTGAGATCAGGGTAAAAGCACAGCCCAGCGCAGTCGAGCCCAGTGAGATCAGGGTAAAAGCACAGTACAGCGCAGTAGAGCCCAGTGAGATCGGGGTAAAAGCACAGTACAGCGCAGTAGAGCCCAGTGAGATCAGGGTAAAAGCACAGTACAGCGCAGCAGAGCCCAGTGAGATCAGGGTAAAAGCACAGTACAGCGCAGTAGAGCCCAGTGAGATCGGGGTAAAAGCACAGTCCAGCGCAGTAGAGCCCAGTGAGATCAGGGTAAAAGCACAGTACAGCGCAGTAGAGCCCAGTGAGATCAGGGTAAAAGCACAGTACAGCGCAGTAGAGCCCAGTGAGATCGGGGTAAAAGCACAGTACAGCGCAGTAGAGCCCAGTGAGATCAGGGTAAAAGCACAGTACAGTGCAGTAGAGCCCAGTGAGATCAGGGTAAAAGCACAGTACAGCGCAGTAGAGCCCAGTGAGATCGGGGTAGAAGCACAGTACAGCGCAGCAGAGCCCAGTGAGATCAGGGTAAAAGCACAGTACAGCGCAGTAGAGCCCAGTGAGATCGGGGTAAAAGCACAGTACAGCGCAGTAAAGCCCAGTGAGATCAGGGTAAAAGGACAGTACAGCGCAGTAGAGCCCAGTGAGATCAGGGTAAAAGCACAGCTAGAGGACAGTGAGCTCGGGACGGCGCAGCCCCTGTGCAGTGGGGGTGTCCTCATGCCGGGGTGCTGCTGTTGCAGAGGTTCGTCAGGGTGCTGCTCCAGGAGGGCGAGAGCAGTGCAGTGAAGACTCTGCTCTGGAGCCCAGGCGACACGGGGGAGACCCTGGCACAGGCCTGCGCCCAGAAATTCGGGGTGTCGGAACCGGAGCACTACGCCCTCTACTGGCGCAGCGGCGGCGAGACGCGGGCCCTGCCCCCCCAGGCCCGGCACCAGGACCTCCTCCAGCAGGCGGGGGCCGGCTTCTCCCTGACCTACCAGCGCTGCGACCAGGACACCGGCAAGGCGCGCAGGCTGACCAGAGGGGGCGCTGTGGATCTCGGGGAGCAGCCTGAGTCCCCGGGCCCCTGAGCCGCGATTCACTCCCCCTCTCCCCCCCCCCCCCATACACCCCTCACCCCCCACCCCGAGAAAACTAGAAAAAGCTGTTCGGCTGGAGTGAAAGCACCCCCCCCCCCCCACTTGTGGTACCCCCAAAGGAAAGCCGCGATCCGGGGGCTTCGGAGTCGGTACCTTTCAACAGGATCTCCATCCGGGAGCATTCCGAGTCAGATTAGGACAGACTGACCCGGTAACTTTGAACTCTCCAGGGGTGCGAAGCGTCTTGTGCTGTTGGAAACGGAGCGATCTGAAAATACCCCAGAACAGAACAAGCTACACCTTGAGCCTACGGGCTAGAGCAGCACATGACTTGCTCGCTCTGCGGGGTCGGTGGCTGTCCGGGGAAATCCGGCGTGTCTTGAAAACGGGCTTCTGTTGGCTGGAGCGTCACAGTGCAGTCAGCGAGAGGAGTGTGGACACCAGAGGGCGCTGTGCGATTTGATTATTCCCATTGCCTAAGGCCCCTGGGCTGGCTTCGTCGGTGCCCGAGGAAAGCGTTCGCATTTCTCCTAAGACCACCGACAGTGTCAACCCAGAGGACTTCTTCAACATGAGCAGTGAGGCACGAGCAGGAAACTACAGGGAAATGCATTTATAACCCTGGATAAGGAGGCTTGTCTTTACCCAAAGGGTTGTGGGAGTGGGGAACGAGCTGCCCAGCCATGTGGTTGAAGACAATAGTTTGGCTTTGTTAAAAAAAACCGTCTGGAGGCACTTCTTTACACAGAGGGTGGTGGGAGAGTGGAACAAGCTGTCCAGCCCTGTTGTGGAAGCCTGCATCCTGGCTTCTTCCGAGAAATGGCTGGATGAGCTCCTGGGATCAATTAGCGACTGAGGACCAGTCAGGGCTGATGGGCCGAGCAGCTTCTCTCATCTCTGACTGGTCTTGAGTTCTTCTTACTGTACATTCTTGACTGCACTGTGCCCTCTGATTCACACTGGTGACACGCGTGTGTGTTACACTTCAGGGTGTTAACAGTAGCCAGGAGAATGTGTCACAACTGGTGCCATTGAAGTCCTGTGGGGGGCGCTGTCTCTCCTGCAGGGGTCCCCAGTTCTGGTCCTGCGGGGGTCCCCAGTCCCGGTCCTGCGGGGGGCGCTGTCTCTCCTGCAGGGATCCCCAGTCCTGGTCCTTCAGGGGTTCCCAGTCCAGGTCCTGGGGGGGGTGCTGTCTCTCCTGCGGGGGTGTCCAGTCCTGGTCCTGTTTGTTTCTTGAGGATCAATACGCTCTGACCCTGTGCTTTAGGGAGGAGTCTTTGGGTTTTTCATTTGTTCTGCTTTGCCTGAATCCCCACGTCCTGCAGCCTCAGCTTTTTCTGACCGGACCCCCGGTGTTTGGGCGGAGGTGAGGTAGTCCTTGGGCATCGAGGGCCTTGTGTGCTCCGTCCCCCGACGTGTTCACGGTCCGCGGCCATTCTCTCCTCCAGGGAGAAAGCACAGTGTATATACTTCCGCCAGGCTCCTCCCTAGCTCTCCCAGCATTCCCAGCCTGCCGCGCTTCCCGCTGGTCTCATTATTTATATGAATATTATCTCTGTGTTTCGTCGTGGTGTTGAATGGTTCAACGCAGTTTAAAACCCAAATAAATATTTCTACTAAAAGCTGTGTCTGTCCTCTTTCCGAATAAGAGCACAAGGAGCTGTATTACTATATGGGTACAAAAGCAACCAAGACAGGGAAGATCGTTAGTAAAAGTAATTAGTGATCTACATTAAATAATGAGGGTGGTGCAGTGGTCAGCACTGTGGCCTCACAGCGCTGGGGCCCTGGGTTCAGTTCCGGACCTGGAGTGCTGTATGTGGGGAGTTTGCATGTTCCCCTGTGTCCGGATGTGTTTTCTTCCACAGTCACGCTGGTGGGTTGATTGGCTTCTGGGAACACTGGCCCTGTGTCTGTGTGTGTCCTGTGATGGACTGGCGTCCCGTCCAGGGTGTACCCCACCTTGCGCCCGTTGCTTGCTGGGATAGGCTCTGGCTGCCCCGTGACCCTGAACTGTATGAAGTGGTTAGAAAACGGACAGATGATCGGCACTGTTTTGCTGCTTCTGAAAGCCATCCTTTGCAAAGGGTAACACCCTGTTCCTGTCTTGGGTTAACGATTAAAGCTGAAGTACACACACCCTATACAGCACCAAGACATTTCCTCCCACAATCCCCTGTGACGTCACACAGCCTCCAGGAATTATGGGAATGATTATTAAGGGCTGTGAAACAGCAAAAGTGGGTTAATATGTGTCTCCAGGGTTTCTGTTCTCAATGCCCTGCGGTCTTGGGCTCTCTGGGCTTTGCTCAGCCCACATTCCCGGTTACAGAGTTAGACTAATTAATTAGCTGCACTAATTAATTACAGCGCTCCTCACAAGGTTCTCAGATGCTTGATAAGTGAGTGTTCCCTTAATTAAGGGAAGGTTCCCAGTCATCAGCTGTGAGAGGCATTAAGAAGGCAGCAAAGGAACGAGTGCAGGTTTGTTCCCTGCTGAAAAGAGAAGAGCAGGAACACAACATTCCAGCTGTGGAGCCTTCTTCGGGTGTGAGTGTGCAGAAGTTAATCAAGAATGCCGGGTTCGAGGTGGGTATAGTGTTGAAGCCACGGGCAGGTGTCCGGTTTCCTTCCAACAGTTTCCAGCCACTGGACAGGCGCCCAAGCCCTAATAATTAATCTTATTATCACATCAACTGACATCACAAGGGATGTGGCCGCACCGGGGGCGGAGCGCTGGCTCTGCGGCTGAGGGTCTGCGCCTGTGGCTGGAGGGTTGCTGGTTCGAATCCCGCGGCCGGCAGAGGAATCCTACTCCGCTGGGCCCCTGAGCGAGGCCCTTCACCCCAGCTGCTCCAGGGGCCCCGTATAAATGGCCGACCCTGCGCTCTGACCCCCAGCTTCTCTCTCCCTGTCTCCCTGCTCACGGAGAGCGAGCTGGGGTGCGCGAAAAGACAAATTCCTAATACGAGAAATTGTATATGACTGATATAGTGATCTTATCTTATATATATATATTTCTTTCACGTTGCCAAAAATGAGCAGCGCTGGTGTGGGTGTTGTGCAGCTCAGATCAAGTGTCCAATCTCCTCCACCCCCGCCCATGTGCTCTTCCAACCGGCCTCCCAGGGCTCCCTGGAGCGGAGCCCCCCCCCGTGAGCCGGGTGGGCCCGTGCGCGGCCCGTGTCCTCTGCTTCGCGTCTCTGCTGGACAGAGGAGGTGAAATGCCAGCGCCCATGTCCTCAGAAACGCTAAACACAGCACAGCGTCTAACGCCTCTCGGGACATTTCCTAAGAGCGTCTCTTGTGTGTTTTGTTTTATTGTTGTTGTCATTCTGTCAAGCGCTTTGAGAAGCCACATTTAAAGGCGCTATATAAAATAAAGTTGTTGTTATTATTATTATTATTATTATAAGGAAGGACACAGACGAGAGGCCATGAGGCTCGTCCAGCGCGCGTGGTTAGTAGTTAACTGATCCCAGGAGCTCATCCAGCTTGTTCCACCCTCCCACCACCCTTAGAGTAAAGAGGCCAGGAGATGGAAGCCAGGATAGCAGCTTTAACAACATGGCTGGGCGGCTTGTTCCACTCTCCCACCACCCTTTGTGTACCCTAATAAAAAAAAAAGGAATCCTAAAGTTGGCTCTTTCATTCTTAAGATCACTCAAAAGGCAGGTTCAGTAGCTCATCGCTTGCAGTCTGCGCACTGCAGTCTCCACACACACTCGCCGGCCCAGCGACAAGTGCTGTCCGTGCGCTCCGGCGGAGGGCGATCTCTGCCCGCGTCTTTCAACGTGACCTCACCAGCATGGCCGCCGTCACCGGTCGCGGCCCAGGGGGACCGGAAGTGCGTCCGGCAGAGGGTGAGACACACACACAATGGCGCGGGAGGCTGGGAGCGTGAGCAAGGTGTCGGAATTACTTAAAGAGATTGTTGTGTCTCTCGGGTCTTCATTCTTCGTTGACAGATCATAAAAAAGCACATTTCCGAGCTTCTGTAAAGGGTATATTTTAGTGATATACACAGCTCTTTCAAGTATACAGCAGCGGAAAGATCAGCTAGTCCAGACCGCAAATAATATTATTTGCATCGGTGTCGGATATCCCTGTATCCTTATTGTTTACCAACTAAAACAAACCGTTATATGTGTCGTTGTTCATTAGTGTTTTTTTTATATCCTCAGCATAAGCGATAGACAGTAAAATGGCAAAACATTCCGAGTTTGCTCCACCTGTCTCGGAGCGCACAGGACGGCACTTGGGAAGGGGACGAGAAAAAATGAAAATAAATCAAATGCAATGTGAAAAAATGTATCGCACAACCGCTGACGGGCTTTAGGTAACACGTCGTGGAGTCTGATTTGGCTTAAAGGCTCCGTGAGAACGCGGATTGTGCACGTTGATCAGGAACAGACACAAATTGTTTTAATTGCAAGTATTCTCCAGGAAGCGGTGTTGACACTGCTCGCATCTCGCGAAATCCGGTCAGGGAGGACAAAACAAACAGTCTTAGGTCCCCTTTTAGTTTCTGAAGACGGGGGACACCTTCAGAAAGTCAGTGACGAATTAATCAAGACGTTGATCGATCACCCATCTGCTTGGTGGGCCACTGTGATGTGGCTCCCTCTCGGTGTCGAAATGAACGATTTCGTGTCAGATTTCTAGATTAACACGGACACACGCACACTCACACCAGCTCCAGTTTTCCCACAAATCAGTTTTCCCCGCAGTTAACCCGCCTGCGTGTCTTTGGACTGGGGGACGAAACCGGAGCACCCGCAGGAAACATGCAAACTCCACACAGACAGCACCCCCCCAGTCCTGTATTGAAGCCAGGGCCGCAGTGCTGACCTGCACCCTCGCCTGGAACTCCTCTCTGTTGACATCTAGTCTGCGTCGCGTATTATATATGATGTACGATCCGCGTTTTCCCTAAACAAATAACTATCCAATCGCCACTGTGACGGCCGCCCATTAACCACTCGACACGCTCCGCGGAGCTGGTCGGGATCAGAGTCCGGGAGGGTGGATGGAGGGTTGGAGGCGCGCTGCCCTCGGGGGGATTAACGTGCCGGTAACTGGCTCCGGCCTGCCCATGAGCTGGGGGTCTCCTGGAGCTCGAAGCGCCTTCACACACAGGAAGGCAGGGACCCACTTAGTCCACCAGAGAGTACAGCTGTCGCAGTCATGGCCACGATCACGACGTTATTGATTGGTTGATTGTTGCAATGTTACAATGATGAGATGATGATGGTACTATTTTTCTTTTCTGTTTTTCTCATGACGATGATAGTAGTCTTAATAGTAATGATGATTGTGTTACTGTTGGTCTCCTCTGTGGTTATTACTGTAACGCAGATGATGATGGTCAGGATGATGACGGTGGTGGTGCTGTTGGTCTCCTCTGTGGTTATTATTGTAACGCTGATGATGATGGTCAGGATGATGACGGTGGTGGTGCTGTTGGTCTCCTCTGTGGTTATTATTGTAACGCTGATGATGATGGTCAGGATGATGACGGTGATGGTGCCGTTGTTCTGCTCTGTGGTTATTACTGTAACGCTGATGATGATGGTCAGTATGATGACGGTGGTGGTGCTGTTGGTCTCCTCTGTGGTTATTATTGTACCACTGATGATGAATGTCAGGATGATGACAGTGATGGTGCCGTTGTTCTGCTCTGTGGTTATTATTGTAACGCTGATGATGATGGTCAGGATGATGACGGTGGTGGTGCTGTTGGTCTCCTCTGTGGTTATTATTGTAACACTGATGATGATGGTCAGGATGATGACAGTGATGGTGCCGTTGTTCTGCTCTGTGGTTATTATTGTAACGCTGATGATGATGGTCAGGATGATGACGGTGATGGTGCTGCTGGTCTCCCCCGTGTCTGTGGTGTCAGGCTCAGCGCGGGGGCTGTTTTCAGGTCTATTCTTAGCCGGCTCGGCAGCTGCTGAGCCATGTTAGCGCCTCTCTGATCACCTGCCTCTCCCCCCGGCAGCTCGAGTTCGCGGTGCAGATGAGCTGCGACAGCTGCGCCGGGGCTGTCCGGACCTCGCTGGAGGGGGTGCCAGGTGAGGCTGTGCCGGGGCCAGGCCACCGGGGGGCGCCAAACACACGGCCACACATACACGGGCAATGTGTGATGTGTGATGTGTGTGTGTGTGTATTGTCTGTTGTGTGCTATGTGAGTTGTGTGTGTGTATTGTCTGTGCTTTGTGCCGCGTGTGTTGTGTATATGTTTTGTCTGTGCTGTGTGCTGTTTGCATTGTGTGTGTATTGTCTGTGCTGTGCTGTTTGTGTTGTGTGCTGCATGCGTCCACATGTCTCACACAGTCTGTGTGCTGTGTGTATTGTGTGTGCTGTGTATTGTGTGGGCTGAGTATTGTGTGTGCTGTGTGCTGTGTGCTGCGTGCTGCGTGTGTCCACATGTGTGTACACAGTCTGTGTGCTGAGTGTATTGTGCGTGCTGCGTATTGTGTGTGCTGTGTGTATTGTGTGTGCTGTGTGTATTGTGTGTGCTGTGTGCTGCGTGCTGCGTGTGTCCACATGTCTCACACAGTCTGTGTGCTGTGTGTATTGTGTGTGCTGTGTGTATTGTGTGTGCTGTGTGCTGCATGCTGCGTGTGTCCACATGTCTCACACAGTCTGTGTGCTGTGTGTATTGTGTGTGCTGTGTGCTGCGTGCTGCGTGTGTCCACATGTCTCACACAGTCTGTGTGCTGCAGGGGTGCGGTCAGTGGCGGTTGACCAGCAGCGCGAGGAGGTGCTGGTGGACACCACGCTGACTGCGCGGGAGGTGCAGGAGCTGATTGAGGCCACGGGCCGGCGGGCCGTGCTGAAGGGCATGGGCGTCTCGGAGCAGGGTGAGAGGGCGAGGGGGGGGAGTCAGAGCGCCTGGATCGCATTTTCTGTGACGCTGCCTTTTGTACAGCAGTCAGACACAAGAGTCTCCTGCAGGTGATAAACCTGGACTGGATCAGACTGCTGCGCACTGGGAGTCGGACTGACAACAGTGTAAAATCTGGACTGGACCAGACTGCTGCACACTGGGAGTCTGACTGACAACAGTGTAAAATCTGGACTGGATCAGACTGCTGCGCACTGGGAGTCTGACTGACAACAGTGTAAAATCTGGACTGGATCAGACTGCTGCGCACTGGGAGTCTGACTGACAACAGTGTAAAATCTGGACTGGATCAGACTGCTGCGCACTGGGAGTCTGACTGGCAACAGTGTAAAATCTGGACTGGATCAGACTGCTGCGCAGTGGGAGTCTGATTGCCTTTCCTGTTTAAGATCTCAGGAGTCTGTGCTGAGCTTGGCTTTTTCGTCTGTTCAAAACCACGACAGTGAGCCGTGCGCAGTCGTTCCTCGAAGGTCGGGCTCTGTCCATGGACGGCTGCTGGGTTTGATTGTATGTGTCTGTCTCTGCGCAGGGGACCTGGGTGTGGCTGTGGCCATGATGCAGGGCCCGGGCCCGGTCCAGGGAGTGGTGCGGTTCCTGCAGGTCTCGGAGGGGCTCTGTCTCATCGACGGGACCATCGACGGGCTGCAGCCGGGCCCCCACGGGCTGCACGTGCACGAGTTTGGGGACCTGACCCACGACTGCCTCAGGTGCCCCAGTAAAGTCTTCCTCTCAGTGCTCTTCTGTAGGGCTGTGCGTCTCTCGCTTGTTGGCGCAACCCCATGACCCCATGACCCCGTGACCTCGCAGAGAGGTGGCACAAGGAAGTGGGAGCAGACCACCCACCACCTTCTAGACACCCGTGTGTTGACACACGACAGGGGGTGCCCCCCCCATACTGGGGGATCAGTGCTGATTGGAGGCGAGGCCTGTCCCTTGGAGACACTGTTGCAGGGGGTCATAAGGGGGCGCTGTACCCCCCACCCCACTCTCAGTGCCGCTCAGCCAGTCTGACAGAAAATGGGCACGTCTGGTTACGCCCCCGTGACCCCGAACTGAATCGCTGCTCTGACTCCAGGCTCGTCCACGAGCAGGTCCAGCCCCGTGGTCAGCAGGTGTCCTCGGCTGGGCCGCTGGGCCGCTGACCGCAGGTGACTCGGACGGCAGAGCGCTGTGAGTCCAGGGTCCCCCGGAATCCGGGGCCCTCCGGGACTCACTGTGGCGCCGGGGTCCCCCGATCCCCCTTCTTTCCCCGTGGGGGTGTGCCAGAGGGGAGATCCCCTTCTGAATCTGCGCCCCCCAAACTGGTGCAGTCCCCCCCAGTGCAGTCAGCCAGCGGCCTGCCCGCCACGGAGAGCAGTGATTTGCGATCGGCAGGTGTGCCCGCCACTTCGATCTGGCCCGAGTCCCTCGCAGAGTGTGTGTGTGTGTGTGTGTGTGTGTGTGTGTGTGTGGGGGGGGGGGGATAAAAATAGCTAGGGCCCCGGGGAAGTTGACGTTAACCCAGGATCGCTGCTTCGGCCAAGAGCCCACCTGCAAAAACATTAGAGCCCCCAGGGGAGACAGACTCTCCCGAGCTGCTGAAATTACAGCGCGCAGCTTGTACAGTACAGGCGTGCAGGCAGCTCAGGGGCGGATCTGGCCACACAGCGGACGAAACAAGTCCTGCACAGCCCACGCCAGAGATGTACAGCACAGGGGACTCCTGCTATAAACAGGCCCCTCTTTCCAGCTTCCCTTCACCTGGAGCTGAAACTGGCCAGGGTTCGAGGCGCTGTCGTTTTATTTCTGCTGTCCGGTTCAGTTTGGCGGCAGATGTGTGGGCGATCTGGGTGACTCCCCTCTCAAGAAGGGCATCTCCTGCGCCCACAGCCGGTGCCACCTCCTCTGCCTGCCGGTAGCTTTCTACAGCTACCGAAACTAACCACAGCTCATGCCTCTCTCTCTCTCCCCCTCCCTCCCTCCCCCCCCCCACGCCTCTCCCAGCTGCGGGGAGCACTTCAACCCCTTCGGGAAGCAGCACGGCGCCCCCGAGGACACAGAACGGGTACTGCACCGCACTGGGCTTTTCTGGGGGGGGGGGCTGGGGGCATTGTGGGAAGGCAACAGGGGAGTCTACAAACCCCATGTGAAGCAGAGCTACCTGGGGCACAATCATTGCTTTGTAGCACAAGCCAGATGGCATCACTGACTCAGCTCTCCAGCCTGCTGGGTTATAGAGACAGTGTGGAGCCACAGAATAGGCTACACTCACACTGAAAGCCTGGAGTGGATCAGACTGCTGCACACTGGGAGTCTGACTCATAGCACTGTCACACCTGGAGCGGATCAGACTGCTGCGCACTGGGAGTCTGACTGACAGCACTGTCACACCTGGAGCGGATCAGACTGCTGCGCACTGGGAGTCTTACTGACAGCACTGTCACACCTGGAGCGGATCAGACTGCTGCGCACTGGGAGTCTGACAGCACTGTCACACCTGGAGCAGATCAGACTGCTGCGCACTGGGAGTCTGACAGCACTGTCACACCTGGAGCGGATCAGACTGCTGCGCACTGGGAGTCTGACTGACAGCACTGTCACACCTGGAGCGACGACTGTGAAATGTCTGCAGGCTGTGGGTCTGAAAAAGCCTCGGTCTGTGACTTCAGAGCCTGTCTGTGTGTTGCAGCACGTGGGAGACCTGGGCAACATCACCGCAGGCCACGATGGCAGAGCCTCTTTCAGACTGGAGGACCCCCAAATCAAGGTAGGAGGCCCCCATTCCCCATCTCCCTTGACCCATCTCTGTGAGGGGCGTGGTCGGCGGGGGTGTGGTTTGAGCAGGTGACAAGGCAGATGAATGAGACAACACTGTGTCACTACTGTGCGTGGAGGGGAGGGACTGTTTTTATTGCAGTGAGTGTTACGTACGTGAGGTGCTGGAGTGAAGATGGGTGTGTGCTCATTTATTGCGCTTTTGTGTCCTTGTCGTCCCTGACGGCTCGCTCTCCGCGCAGGTGTGGGACGTCACTGGCCGCTCGCTGGTAGTGGACTCCGGTGAGGACGACCTGGGCCGGGGGGGCCACCTCCTCTCTAAAGTGACCGGCAACTCTGGTGACAGGTGAGACATCGCCGCCGTCGGAGCCAGCGACAGAGGGGTGCTCTTTCACAGCAGAATAAAGTCACGCAAGAGGCCAGCTTAACCAGCGGTTCAGGTCCGGTCTTGTTAGACCAGGAGGACAGCTGGTCCAGGGGTTCAGGTCCGGTCCTATTAGACCAGGAGGACAGCTGGTCCGGCGGTTCAGGTCCAGTCCTGTTAGACCGGGAGGACAGCTGGTCCGGTGGTTCAGGTCCGGTCCTGTTAGACCGGGAGGACAGCTGGTCCGGTGGTTCAGGTCCGGTCCTGTTAGACCGGGAGGACAGCTGGTCCGGCGGTTCAGGTCCGGTCCTGTTAGACCAGGAGGACAGCAGGTCCAGGGGTTCAGGTCCGGTCTTGTCAGACTGGGAGGACAGCAGGTCCGGCGGTTCAGGTCCGGTCTTGTTAGACCGGGAGGACGGCTGGTCCGGCAGTTCAGGTCCGGTGTACCATTTGATTATTTGATCTGATCCCTGTGTAGGCTGGCGTGTGGGATCATCGCTCGCTCGGCGGGACTCTTCCAGAACCCCAAGCAGATCTGCGCCTGTGACGGCGTCACGCTGTGGGAGGAGCGAGACCGCCCCCTGGCCGGCTCCGGACGCAGGGCGGCCAATCAGCCGGCGGCACACCTGTGACATCAGAGGCAGTGGGCGGGGCAGACAGAGACAGACTGAGTGCTGAGCCAATCATCGTCCACCTGTTCTGCTGCAGACAGGTGGCCGAATCTGTGATCTCGGAAAACACTTTGACTTTCCTTTCTTCCCCTGGGCAGCAAATTGCACAAAAAAAAACTGCACTGCTGCCACTGCAGTGCGTGACAGACTGCTTGTGCACTTTTCTCTGATTTTCTTCATTGTATGTCCTCAGATTTATGTTAAAGCGTGAAACATCTCTGACGCAGTAGGGAATCATAGGTCTGTGGCTTGATGTCGCCGTGCTCAGGCTGTACTTTTGGTCACTGTGCTTTTGTTTGTAAACCTGTTCTTTTGAAACCAGAAGCAGCTCGATCATGAATTGATTTGCAGTTTGATATGCACCTGTGTGTGTGTGTGTGTGTGTGTGTGTGTGGCGTGTCGGGGGTCTGCCCTGGTACCAGCAGGAGGTGCCAGAGGAGCAGCAACCCTCTTCCAAGGCCTGAGAGGTTACAGGTTCAAATCCCAGATGGGGCACAGCTCCAAGCCGCTGCTGATGTGATCCAGCAACACCCTCAGCTGTAGAGACTTTCCAGGCGCTCATGATAAACAGGCATTCACTCCTAATGGACTTCGCTGTTTAAATAAAGGAGTACAAAATACTTTTGAAATGTATGACCTGGTTAAACATTTCTTGCTGAAATACGGTACAAAGAAAGCATCAGTTTAAGATGAAATCAACCTAAATTTATTAGTAGTGTTCTATTAGCTTCAGATCTTGTAGGATTTCAGTGATTGAGCTTCTTGAATTGAATTGACTGTACTTTGGTGCTCAGCCTCAAACACTGCAGAAGACATTGCAAACACTGCAAAACAGGCAGAACTTTAAATGCAACTGGCACTGTGTATGAAACTGGCCACAGGGGGGTTCATATACCATAGGATACCACAAAGGCAGTGACTGATTTGCAAGAGAAACGCTACAGTACACACTACGTAGTGTATGTACACAGTAATGCCGAACAACAGCTCATCTGTAAGAGTTCCAGAAATCTCTACCGAAGGTCGACTGAAGCCGCATCTCGCGAGACTTGGCGAGGGCGCGCTGGAGGCGGGAGGGTAGAGCCAGCGTGGGACAACCCCGCGAGAGGTCGCGGTTCGCACTTTTCATTGGCCCCGCCGCTGACCTAGCTCGGGCTCCCATTGGCCGGAGCCGGCTGCCGTTCAAATTAGCGGAAGTTGGCGCGGCCATTTTGAATTACGGCAAGAACCCTCAAGGTAAGGCGAAAAACGTTTTGGTTCCTTAACAGTTTTTTTCTGGGATTTTATACAATTCTGGTTGCTTTCGAGAGGCGAGTTAGGGGTCTCGGAATGCGGCGGCTTTCGGGGGGAAAAAAAAACCGATTCCTTCAAATCTCGGAGCCGAGACCCGCATTGGTAGGATTAGTTAACAACGACAATGGCAAATATGGTTTTCCGGCACGTTTGTGGCGCATTGCCTGCGCACGTAGCAAATATCCGGTCTTAAATTCCCCCCGTGTTCCTCGGGTTAAAGGCCGAGTCTCCCCTGCGAACGAGAATAAATACATGTATATATACAATTCACGAATTCTGCGCGTTTTCTTAAGCGTGTGAGTTTCTCGTAGCGGAAAGTTCACCCCGCCTCGCCTTTGTTGCTGAGGCCGGGGAGACCCGGGAGGGGTTCGGGTTCGGGGAGACCAGATCAGGGGACGGGGTGGGTGTCGGAAGGGCGATTATTCTGGAAATGTGTGTTTCGGAGGTGGGGGGGGGGGATACCTGGACAGACGTGCGGAGCCGGGGTTGTCGGGGTCTCAGTTCCGGGGGTGCGGGGCCGGGGCGAGGGGGACCTGCAGACGTGTACAATCGTCAGGCGTGGGCGGGCCACGTGTTTTCTCCACCACCACCCTCTTTCGACACACTGGGGAGAGAGAGAGAGAGGAGCTTCTTCCTCATGTCAGCCTTGTGGAGCTGCTGACCCCCCCCCCAGGTCAGAGGTAGAGCCCCAGTCCCGCCCCCTCTCTATAAAACAGGGTCGCGGGGGGGTCGCTCCCGCCGCCGTCGTGAGTTCCTGTGTCATAAAACTGGGACAGATTCTCAGTCTTCACTGGGGGGGGGGTTCACTGGCCTCTGACCCGATTGTGCGATTAGGGCTGGTGGAGATTCGGATTCCTTATTGAATAAGATAAGATCACTTTTTTTGGCCATAGACAATTTCTTGTATTGGGAATGTGTCTTTCCACAGACCCCAGCTTGACCTCCATGAGACACACAGACAAGGGGAGAGAAGCTGGGGGTCAGAGCGCAGGGTCAGACATTAATATACGGCGCCCCTGGAGCAGCTGGGGTGAAGGGCCTCGCTCAGGGGCAGGATTAGGAGTAGGATTCCTCTGCCGGCCGCTGGATTTGAACCGGCAAACCTTCCAGCCATAGGCGCAGACCCTCAGCCGCAGAGCCACCGCTCCACCCCAAGTGCGGCCACATCCCCTGTGATGTCAGTTGAGGTGATTTAATAATAATAACGACAGAAGGCTCACACTGCTGTAGCTCTGTTCTGGACACTCCACTCAGAGCCCTGTACAGGTCATGGGGATCCCCAGGGTGTACCCCCACCTGGATGATGCCCCAGAGGTGCCCCAAATGTGCATGTGTGGGCGGGGGGGGGGGGGGGTTATGGTGGTCTGTGTTGTTTGCTGGGACTGGAGGGTATTGGCCCCTGGGGACCCCTGTGCCCCCTCTTCTTTGCCGAAATCCAGGAATTCACCGCCCTTTCTCCCCCCCCCCTGCCGCAGGTAAACCCCCCTCTCCCTCCCCCCTCCCTGCTCGCCCGGGGGACGTCATGGACAAGAGCAACACGGTGAAGATCTTCGTGGGCAACCTGGCGCTGGACACCTCCCAGGAGGAGCTGGCGGCCATCTTCGAGCCCTACGGCACGGTGGTGAGCTGCAGCGTGCTGCGGCAGTTCGCCTTCGTGCACCTGGCCGGCGAGGGGGCGGCGGCGCGCGCCATCCGCGAGCTGAACGGCCGAGAGTTCCGGGGGCGCAACCTGGTGGTGGAGGAGTCGCGGGGGCGCCCCCTGCACTCCACCAAGGTGTTCGTGGGCAACCTTAGCGGCCTGTGCACGGCCGAGGACCTGCAGGAGCTCTTCCAGACCTTCGGCAAGGTGCTGGAGTGCGACAAGGTCAAAGGTGAGTGTGTGGGGGGGTGTTCTTCATGGGGTTCGTGTTTTTAATGCTGCGGTTCTTACCGACTGCCTCAAGGCACTGGGTGTCCCCCTCCTGGTCCTGGTCACCCCACCACGGTCCTTCAATCCTTTCACCCTGCAGGCCCCCCACATGCCTGTTGGCTTAATTCCTTAATTGAAGCCCTAATTGCATTAACGAGTTTCTGGGCTGGTGCCTGCACTCCTGGTCCTGCACCCTGCAGCCCCACGCATGGCTGCTGGCTTAATTACTTAACTGAAGCCCTCGTTTCCTTTGGCTGGCTCTTTGACGTCTCGATCCTGACCCTTGACCCTGCAGCCCCGCGCGCGACTGTTGTTTTAATTACTCGATTGGAGCCCCAATGGCATTAACGAGTTCCCTCCCCTCACACGCGCCTGCTGGCCTCTGTTCCAGCCCGGCTCTCAGTCGCTCAGTCGAACCCCTGGCCGCCTTGATAAAGTGTGACAGTTTTCAGCCCCTGTAGATGCGGGGCGCTTCCTCGCCAGCGCGGCCTTTCTGAAGTAACGTGCGATTCCAGAGTTCTGAGAAGGAGACTTGGGAGATGCTCGTGAGTTCGGCTCGGGCTTGAGTCGCGCAGCAGACTTGTGGGTCTCCTGGACTCGGACTGGGAACCCCTGATCTAGCGCGCCCGCCATGTCCGTGAGAGCCGTGTTGTCTGTGTTTTCTCGAGAAGGGGTCGCCCGCGCCTTGCCTGTCTGGAGCAGAGCGCTCGCCGCCGTGCTGTCGTTTTGTAACGATGACCTTGAGGGCTGCTCACCGCTGACGGTGTCGGGGGGGCTTTGCGGTGTTCGTGAGCGAGAGGTGTTAATGGGCCTGCTCGTCGTTCCGTGCGCGTCCTAAATGACCCGCGTGCGTGGGTGGGTGCGCGCGTGCGAGGGGGAGGGGTGTTGGTCGCACGGCAGTCACGGAGTCGTGAGGCGCCGCGGCTGTGCGGTGCGTTGTGAAAAACGACGGGTGTGTTTTGCAGCGCGTTCCCTCTCGTGTTTTGCTCACTTAAAACTGGTCGGAGGTTGAGCACGTCTCTAGGTGGACAGACTGGTGTCTCGTCGTGCTTTTTGTACCCCCCAGTAGACGTACGTGGGCCGTCTAACTCGGTTTCGGAGTTCAGCTGGCCCGGCTGGCCCTTAATCAGACCCGTGTGGCCTTCCTGTGTTAATCTGGAGCCTCGGGGATCTCCGAAGACGCCCAGTCTTAGAGGCGACTTGAACTTGTGAGCCCAGCCCTGGGGTTTTAGAGCTCTGCGAGTTCTGTCTTGGGCGCGTTTTCTGCTTCTGTTTTTATGTCATTGACTTTTAGCGTGGGAAGACTTTCGGGAGTCTGCAGTTGGGAACAGAGGAGTGGTGGGTGTGGGCTGGACAAGGCCATGTTTTTATTTTAATTTGCCCGTCTCTCTTTTGACTGGATAAAATACATAAACAAAAGGGTTGTGGTTGTCAAAACTCCAGCTGGACCCCAGCCTTAGTCCTGCAGTTTCCCAGCTCAGGTGAACCCCAGACCTCAGTCCTTCGGTTTCCCAGCTCAGGTGAACCCCAGACCTCAGTCCTGCAGTTTCCCAGCTCAGGTGAACCCCAGACTCAGTCCTGCAGTTTCCCAGCTCAGTTGAGCCCCAGACCTCAGACCTGCAGTTTCCCAGCTCAGGTGAACCCCAGACCTCAGCCCTGCAGTTTCCCAGCTCAGTTGAGCCCCAGACCTCAGTCCTGCAGTTTCCCAGCTCAGGTGAACCCCAGACCTCAGTCCTTCGGTTTCCCAGCTCAGGTGAACCCCAGACCTCAGTCCTTCGGTTTCCCAGCTCAGGTGAACCCCAGACTCAGTCCTGCAGTTTCCCAGCTCAGTTGAGCCCCAGACCTCAGTCCTGCAGTTTCCCAGCTCAGGTGAACCCCAGACCTCAGTCCTGCAGTTTCCCAGCTCAGTTGAACCCCAGACCTCAGTCCTGCAGTGTCCCAGCCCAGGTGAACCCCAGACCTCAGCCCTGCAGTTTCCCAGCTCAGTTGAGCCCCAGACCTCAGACCTGCAGTTTCCCAGCTCAGGTGAACCCCAGACCTCAGCCCTGCAGTTTCCCAGCTCAGCCCCAGAGCCAGCTGGACCCAGCTCAGTAAAACATGTTCTCGCGTCGCCTCTCAGGCTGTGTAGTGGTTTTGAGCCAGTTTGGGTCTTATTGCCCGCCTGGGTGCCGGGTGTCCCGGTGATGTGGGGTTCTGGGTTCCCCCTGATCCCCCCCCCCCCCCGCTCCCTGTCTCGCAGGATACGCCTTTGTGCACATGGAGAAGAAGGAGGACGCGCTGCAGGCCATCGAGGCGCTCCACGGCACCTCCTTCAAGGGCCGGCCGCTGTCCGTCGAGCTCTCCAAGGTGCAGCCCAGCAAGCAGGCGCCGACCAGCAAGATCCCCTGCGTCAGCTGTGGCAAGCAGGGCCACTACGCCGGGGAGTGCCCGCTGACCAAGCCCTCGCTGGAGCAGTACCAGAGCCAGGCCGCCGTGGTGGCGGCCGCCGCCGCCGCCGCCGCGGGGCTGCCGCTGCAGGTGCAGCAGAGCGTGCACAACTCCGTCTACAACACGCCCGTCTTCGACCCCACCTACGCCGCGCTGAGCGGCCTCTCGGCGGCCATCGGCTCGGACGGCAACCCGGTCAGCCCGGCGGTGTACGGCGCCCTGGCCAGCCAGGTGTACGGCACCGTGGCCAACCAGCTGTACGGCTCGTCGGCCGGCAGCCAGGCCATGACCTCCGGGGACAGCCAGGCCTACAGCACGGTGACCAGCCCCGCCTACACGCAGGTGGCCAACAACACGGCCGCCGCCGCCGCCATCGCCGCGGCCGCCGCCGCCGCCGCCGCCTACAGCAGCCAGGTCTACGCCCCCGGCGTGGCCAACCAGATGTACGTGGGAGACGGCTCGGGCGCCGGCGCCGCGGTGAGCCAGGCCTACAGCGCGGCCTCGGCCTACAGCGCCGCCTCGGCCTACAGCACCGCCTCGGCCTACAGCGCGGCCCCGGCCATGTACAGCGCGGCCCCGGCCATGTACAGCGCGGCCCCGGCCTACAGCGCGGCCCCAGCCTACAGCGCGGCACCGGCCATGTACGGCGCCGGGGGCGGCGTCTCGGCGTACGGGGCGGCAGGGGGAAACGACCCCACGGCGCAGGCCTTCTTCGAGGCGGCGCGGGCGCACTACTTCGCGCAGGGCCAGCAGGTCCTGGCCGAGCAGCAGGCGGGCGGGGGCTCCCCGGGGCAGGGCAAGGCCGGCGAGCGCGACCGCAGCCCCGTGCGCCGCTCCGGCCCCCTGCTGCCCGACCCGCTGCCCAAGTCCTACCCCTACCAGCGGAGCAAGCGCAGAGCCCTGCTGCCCACGCCCGCCAGCCGGCCCGAGGACGCCGCGGCCGCCATCGATGAGGACGCATACGCCAGGTACGGCCACACCACGCCTCTTTTACACAGCAGTGTCCAGTACTGGGGTACCCCAGTGTCTCTGGTATTAAACCAGCAGTGTCCAGTACTGGGGTACCCCAGTGTCTCTGGTATTAAACCAGCAGTGTCCAGTACTGGGGTACCCCAGTGTCTCTGGTACTCGGGTACCCCAGTGTCTCTGGTATTGAACTAGCGGTGCCCCGGTACTGGGAACCCCAGTGTCTCTGCTATTAAACCAGTACTGTCCGGTACTCAGGTACCCCTGTTGTCTCTGGTATTAAAACAGCGGTGCCCAGGTACTGGGGTACCCTGTTGTCTCTGGTATTAAACCAGCAGTGCCAGTATTGGGGTACCCCAGTGTCTCTGGTACTTGGGTACCCCTGTGTCTCTGGTATTAAACCAGTGGTGCCCAGGTACTGGGGTACCCCTGTTGTCTCTGATATTAAACCAGCGGTGCCCAGGTACTGGGGTACCCCGGTGTTTTTGATATTAAACCAGCAGTGCCCAGGTACTGGGGTACCCCTGTGTCTCTGGTATTTAACCAGTGGTGCCCAGGTACTGGGGTACCCCTGTGTACCGGTGCCGGGGTGTCCAGTTCCACAGGGTTTCAGGGCAGTTGGCTCGATGAAGGTGTTGAGGCTCTCCCCCGGCCACCCTCGACTCTCGCCCCTCTCCTCCCGAGTCTTTCAGCTCTCTGTCTCTGACGAGAGGCGTCCTGCTGTGACTCCTTTGGCTTCTGGGCGAAGTCCCATCCCGTCCGGAGCGAGTTCTCGTTCCTGGCCCGATCCCAGGCGACGGCAGCTCGTTCCCGACTCCGTGTTTAACCTGTAGCCCCTGATAGACTTAACGGATATGTAATTGACCTGAGTGGTTTGCATTTTAGCTTTCAGTTACTTAATTGGATACTAATTGACTTAATTGGCTTGCATCGTAGCCTTCAGTGACTTAATTGGCTATTAAATGACTTAATTGGCTTGCATCGTAGCCTTCAGTGACTGAATTGGATCTGAGGGCCAGGGGGGCTGCTGTGTACACAGAGTAAAAGGCGAGAAGCCGGTTTTCGTGCTGTTTGCCGGCGTGGCGGGGTTTTGAGGGCTTGGGGCCGCGGGGAGGCCTGTCCCTGTGCTGACCGGGCGTCCGCCCGTCTCTCTCCTCCGCAGGTACTATGCCGACTATTACCAGCAGTACCAGTACCAATACCAGTACCAGTACCCGTACCAGTACGAGTACCCCGCCGCGACTCCGGAGCCTGACGTCGAGGCTCAGCCGGCTGCCGCTGCCGCCGCCGCCACCACCATCCCGGATGACACGGGCCCGCCAGGGGAGACCGCGCCCGTCGCGCCCGCCGCGCCCGCCGCGCCCACGCCAGCCGCGCCCACAGCGTATGAGCCGCCGCAGCCGTCGCCGCAGCAGGAACCGCCCGACCGCCGCCCCGACCTCCCCGCCCAAGAGCACACCCCAGAGCCCCCGTTCCGATAGCCACCGCCCGCGCCCCGGGGGAGGGGGAGCGCGTGTCTGCGCGTGTGCGTCCGCCCCGTCTGCCTGTGGCCCCCACACCCCCCGCCCGAGACTGACCCACTCCCTGTCCGGCGCCCCTGTGGCTGGGCCCTGCGGGGCCCTGCAGTCTTACCGCGAGAGTTGGCCCTCGCCCCTCCCCTCTGCTGTCTGAGCAGCGACCGGCCCCTCGGCGGGGGGCTTCTCTCCGGTCAGAGGCGGCCGGAGTTCGGACGGGCAGAGAGCCCCAGGCGGGCCCACCCTGTGCCTGGCCAGCCCGGGGCTCGGGAGCAGCTCGTTCGGAGCCGGATATGCCTCCGTCTTGCCAGAGCGTCGGCCCTGGGGAGCCCCGGAGTGGGATCTGGAGTCAACGGGCCTTGTTCCATTTCGGATGCGTTATGCCCTCTCTCCCCGCTTCTGTTCGTCCCGGAGCGGCCGGGAGGCTGGAAAGCCCTCCGCTCTCTGGAAACGATCCAGGCCACCTGGTGGACCAAGGCTGGGGCAGTGTGTCTGTGCGTGTGTCTGTGTGTGCAAGCATGTGTGCGTGCGTGTGTCTGTGCGTGCGAGCGTGTGTGCGTGCGAGCGTGTGTGCGTGCGAGCGTGCGTGTGTGCAAGCATGTGTGCGTGTGTGCAAGCATGTGTGCGTGTGTCTGTGTGTGCAAGCATGTGTGCGTGCGTGTGTGCGTGCGAGCGTGCGTGTGTGCGTGCGAGCGTGCGTGTGTGCAAGCATGTGTGCGTGTGTCTGTGTGTGCAAGCGTGCATGCGTGTACAAGCGTGCGTGTGTCTGTGTGTGCAAGCGTGCATGCGTGTACAAGCGTGCGTGTGTCTGTGTGTGAAAGCATGCATGCGTGTACAAGCGTGCGTGTGTCTGTGTGTGAAAGCATGTCTGTGTGTGCAAGCGTGCGTGTGTCTGTGTGTGCAAGCATGCATGCGTGTACAAGCGTGCGTGTGTCTGTGTGTGAAAGCATGTCTGTGTGTGCAAGCGTGCGTGTGTCTGTGTGTGCAAGCGTGCGTGTGTGTGCGAGCGTGCGCACGGGCACCTGCGTGTTGCGGAACGGGGTTCGGGCGGTGTCACTTTCCGAAGGCCGGAATACCGGGAGGGCATGGAGCCGGCAGCCCTGACCTCCGTCTCTGTCCGACACGCAAGCCCGCCGCCGGGACGCTCCCCCCTCTCCCCCCCCCCCAGCTCTGCGGGTGTAGGAGTGTTTGATTGTGCACACGGGACAGGACAAGTCTCTCTCCCCGGCCATATCCGGGCGCTCTGTTGAGGGGTTTGGTGCAGGACTCATAGGTGTTGGCCGCGGCCCCGGCAGGGGAGGTAGGAGCACTGGGTCATGTCTTAACGCAATCCCCACGCACCCCCCCACCTGCGGTGCAGCCTGTGCCCCTCTGTGCCTGTACCCCGGGCCAGGACTGCCCCCCAGTTCCTGTAGATCCATTTGTTCCCATTTCTCTAGAAAATCACCCAGTGCGTGAAGGCGGACTTCACCCTCTCTCTCTCCGGTCTGGCCGTGTTTCTGTGTTAAGTGTAGGCAGGAGAGGAATGTGGACATGTGTTCAGGCCAGATCTGTTTTTAATTTTCTTTTCTTTTTTTTTTTTAAAAAAAAACACAAACATTCGTTTTGAAAGTTTTCATCGTTTTGGCTCTGGATTTTACTGTTTTTTTTCCCGTTTGGTTTTTTTTTCTCCTCCCTCATGGTTATTTTTTATGTAATCAATAAAATAAAGGCTCTTTTGATCAGTGTTGTAACGTAGGGCTTGAATTTTGTATTTTTGTTTTGTATTTAATTTTGATTTTTTTTTTACCTGACAGCCCCAGTAACCCCCTTCCCCTTTTCCTGATCCCAAGAGGCGGAGCAGTGGTTAGGAATGTCCAAGATTAATTGCCAAGAATTCCTGCCTAAATCATTATCCCTTTGCTGGGGAGGGATTTGGGATGAGGAGGTGTCCGTACACCAACCATTCCTGCCTCTTTCCAAACTGCTCCTCCCTGGAATACCGCAGCCAACCTAGGTAGTAGCTCTAATCCTGGGATCTGGAATCCTATTCCCGAAGATCCTTTCGAGTCCCTTTATAGGTGACCTCACAGGCCCTTTGGATGCCATCTTAGAAAGCGTCGAATAATAACACCACCGACGCGGTTTCCCTTGAACAGGCAGATGTCCCGTGCAGCTTCCAGTATTTAATTGTCTCTGGGGGTCAGGAGTTGAACACATCGGAAATTCGTGGGGCGAGGGCACGGCGGTGCGCCCTCCCCCCACCGCTAGCCAGAGGGGGGTCTCCCCCTCAGCCCCCACGCCTCCCTGCCCGGTGTGGGTCGGCAGCTGCTCTCCGGGCGCCGGGCCTGTCTGTGTCCTGCGCGGTAGCCGAGTCCCCTGCCCTGCTCGGGTGGCGAGCCGGACTGTGCTGCTGCTGCGTTGGGTGTCTGGTGAGCCCTCACCCTGAACCAGTATACCAGCACCCCTGGTCCCAGCAGCAGCTGCAGGTTTTCCTTGAGGTTGCCGTGCGCTTCATTTCCGAGGTCCGACCAGATCAGATCAGATCAGGGGGTTGTCGTCCCACCTGATTTATCGATTCTGGGGTCACTCCTCCAGTGTCTGCTGTAGGAGAGACTCTGGAGCGCTTCGGTGGTAGCCCGCTTGGTTTCTCTCTGCCCTGCAGCATTCCTATAGATGAAAGGCGCTGTATGAAGCGCACAGGCTTATCATTTTAGAGCAGCCGTGATTATCTTTCAGTCGCTAATCAATCCCAGGACCTTATCTCGTTATTTCTTGAAAGGAGCCAGGGGGCTTCAGCAACAGAGTTGGGCAGCCTGCTGCAGACCCCTGCGACTGTTTGCGTACAGCTCATCCCTTTACTTTCCGCTGGTCTTGTTTGTTTTTGTTTTTTTTTTTATACCTTTCACCGCTGATTCCGGTCCACTGGAATGACGTAGTGTAGTGTTCTCCGTTTAAGACTAAAGATATTCAGTTCCCTCAGCCTTTTGGCGTGGGGGAACTTGAGGAACTCTCGGATGCAGACGTTAAAGATCCCGGGACAGAAAATCTGAGTTGACGCCTACTCTGGTCTTTGGGAGGTCCATGCTGTGGGCTGGAGGTGTTTTCGTCCTGGGGCAAGAGTGGGGTTTGTCTGGCCCCATCCTCCTCCTCCCAGAGTACCTGGAGCTCAGCATGCCGGTGTTTTCTGAGCTGGCGGCTTTGTGATGTGAAACTCTTGTGGCTTTTATTCTTTGGGGGTGGAGGGGGGGTGGGGGTGCTGGGGCTGGGGTTGGGGTACGGGTTGGGGGGGTCCCCACGATGTTTCGGAATGCTGAAATAAAAATACGGATTCAAGCCCTACTCGGAAGCAGTGGTTTGTGGGTGTGCTGTGTGATGAGCTGTTGGGAGCCCGGTGGGGGGGGGGGTCGACCCGGGGACACGAAGAAACTGCTGCCGACGCCTTCTCGACCCCGAACCCCCCCGCCCCCCGTCCCACGCACACGCATCCTCCCCCCCCTACCCCCTCGCCGTACAAGTTCCGCCGGCGCCGCCCAGACCGCTGTCTTCGTCCCGGTTCGCCTCACAAACACCGGGCCACTGCCCAAGCCCACTGCCACTGCAGCAGCCCGGCACGCGCGCGCGCGCTCCGGTCCCGTATGCGCGGGCTGGGGTCCGGGCCCGCTGGTTTCTGTACCGTGGGGCGGGAGGAGGCCAGTCCCAAGTCAGGGTAGGCGAGGGAACAACCCAGTCAGGGCTGAGGTCAGCCTTCAGCCAGCCAGTCCAATGTGTGAGATCATGGGGGGGAGCCAGCCAATCTAAACTCGGGTCATGGGGGGAGAGCCAGCCAATCAAACGTGAGGTCAGGGGGGGAGCCAGCCAATCAAACGTGAGGTCAGGGGGGGAGCCAGCCAATCAAACGTGAGGTCAGGGGGGGAGCCAGCCAATCAAACGTGAGGTCAGGGGGGGAGCCAGCCAATCAAACGTGAGGTCAGCAGGGAACAACTCGGGTCAGGACGAAAGCAGTTGAGTTCAGGTGCACTGCCTGTGCTGCACTGGAAGTTTGTGAGACTGCAGCAATTTAGGGTGAAGACCAAAATCGACCAAAACCTACACTAGGTTTTTGATGTTTGTTTTTTTTTTCATTTTTAACCCCTAACTTCCTTGGCAATATCAAGAGGCTCCCGTTGTCGTCCGGAGAAGCTCTTTTTAGTTTGTTTTTTTTTTTTTGACGTCCTCATTTTGTTGCGAGCAGTGGGCTGAGGCAGGGCGCGCCGTGGGTGTTGCAGTGGCTGGGAACCTTGTGCTTTTGACGTACCTGCCTGCCTGCGCGTGCGCGTGTGTGTGTGTCTCTTGTTCCTAACCTGCTTCCGCCTGGTGC
Organism: Atractosteus spatula; assembly: GCF_055471065.1. NCBI lineage: Eukaryota > Metazoa > Chordata > Actinopteri > Semionotiformes > Lepisosteidae > Atractosteus > Atractosteus spatula. Next base: position 54,528 of record NW_028296641.1, read on the forward strand.
GTGTACGTACACACACACACACACAACTGAGGTGTTCCCCCTGTGCTCCACACAGCTGGGAGGATAGGCAGCCACAGCCGCTGCAGGTTTAAAGGGGGCGAGACGCCTGGCCCCCTCCCGCCCCCGCCCCCCACCCCCGGACCCTGCGATCTGGGCCGCGTCCCGGGCAGAGCGTGGCGCCAGCGGGGAGCCGCGATGGCGAGAGAGGTGAGTGCGGGGGTGCATGCGCCACGTCTGCCGAACCGTCTCGGGGTGTCCCGACCCTCTGCGGCCCCTGTGCCCAAGGTCAGAGCACGGCCCTCTTCCTCTTCTCCGAGCCCGTCCCCTGGGGAGCCCTCGCTGTCCCCGTTTCAGGAACGCCACCCTGCGCCCGGACCCCGAAAAACACTCTTCTTCCTTCTTGCCCTCCCCTCCCACCCCACCCCGGCCATCGTAACCAGACTTGCGCCTCTCTCGAAAACCGTCCCGTCGGAGCGCACGAGAAGGGTCGGCGGCTCGCTCTCGAAGGACAGCTTGTTCCAGACCCCCGCCACCCTTTGTGTAAAGGAGGGCCTCCTGTTTTAACTGCGCCTGCTCTTGGTTTGCACCTGCAACACTTGGCTCTTGTCCCAGCAGGTGATCGCTCTCTTCTCTTCTTGTGCTGACCTTCTGACCTTTGAAGGTGAGTTCCTCCCGGTGGCCGAGGTGAGATCAGGGGTGTCCGAAATGAACGGGGGAGTGAATTTGCTGGGGGAGAGGGTGGGGGGGTGTGGGCATTGAGAGTGATCTTCGAGCGGCTGGACACGCTGAAAGGACCGGGGTACCCCTGTGCGGCTCCCTGCGCCCTCCTTCCACACGCGACCTGGGGGCCAGACCAGACCCCAGACCGCACAGGACTGCTGGGACCCGGGTCCTGCAGGTCCTACAGGCAGGGGTGTGGGAAAGGCATGAGGTTTGGTGGTTCTCTGGGCACCTGCGGCTCACACCGGTGTTGAAGCCACGGGTGCGATTCAGAGTCACTCCCCTTGAAAAGACCGAGCACGTGGAGTGTCGGTGCTGAACACTGTTGCTGTAGCTCCTCCTCCGTGAAGAGTCCTGCGAGTTCAGCCCTCGCCGCGTCTGTGCCGCGGGGCCGGGGGCGAGCTTGTCCTCTTCCAGGCGGTTCTATCCCACGGATTTGTCTCCTTCGGGTGAGACATATTTCCCGTGGGACGTTTCCTGGGAAGCTTGAGAGAGGCTGGATCGATGCAAGGAAGTCGCGATGTGGGCGGGGCACGCACCAGTCGACCAGTCGGGGGACAGGGGTTTACCTGCGTGAGGTGACGGCAGGCTGTCGAGATGAGGTGAGGGGCTCCGCGCTCCGATAGGGTTCAAAGCATGCGGGATCGCCACTTCCTTCCTTTGAGAAAGAGTGCAGCTCCAGGGGAAGTCATAACCCGGTGTGCCAGTATGTGGTTTGCCTTATGAATACTGTTCTAGAGATTAAACCTGGATGGGGGCCCCGAGTTCAGTTCCATTGCTGGGGTGCTGTCTGTGTGGAGTTTGCGTGTTCTCCCTGTGTCCGAGAGGGTTTCCTGTGGGCGCTCCGATTTCCTCCCGCTGTCCGAAGACATGCTGGTAGGTTAAATGGCGTCTGGGGAAAATTATCCCAGGTGTGAGTGTGTGTGTGTGTGCATTTGTCTGTGTCTGTGTGCCCTGTGATGGACTGGTGTCCCCTCCAGGGTGTGTCCTGCCCTGTGCACCTGGCTTGCTGGGATAGGCTCCAGCTCCCCCATGCCCCCATACTGGATGAAGCAGCTGGATGGATATCTTTGGGGAATTTCAAAGCACGAGAGGGCGGTTTGCAGCCTTCAGGTAAATGCAGAGGGGTGGGACGTGTTTTGAGCGGACAGCCCGGGGCTCGGGCGACGGTGTGTGATGACTGTGACTCCTCCGAACGGGGGAACGGTGGCGATTCAGCTCTGAAGGAGACGATGATGCCTAGACGCCTCCCTCGCTGTTCGCCGATCACTTTAACTGAGGCTCGATGGCTCAGTCGATCCGGGAGCTGAGGATCGCTTCAGCCCCTGGGGATTGGCTTCGGGAAAGATGGGGCGATGGAGAAGCCCGGGCCTACTGGGCCCTCCCGAGGACAAATCCGACCCGGGATGAAAACGGGCCGGAGAAGTGAGCCTGGCGGGCCCTCAGGGGAGCCGGGAGCCGATCCGACCCGCCCACTTGTTTCCGGTTGTGAGCTGAGCGGGCCCTGTGTGTCGTGTTCCTCAGGAAACGTGTTCAAGCTTCGGACGGGGGGGGAGGGGCTGCTAATAAAGACGGTTTTTCCACCAGACCAGCGTGTGGTGCTTGTGGTTCTTGACCGCGGACTCCTCATGCCCGTGGGAGACTGCCCTTTCGGCCCGCTCCGGCCCACTCCCGACCTCGCTCGGCACTGTCCGCCGCCCCAGTTCCCCCTCTGTAACGGCTGGCGGCTCGTGGTGTTCGCTGTCGTTCCTGACAGTAACGCGCCTCAGACGGACGGGCCTGAGCGACCCGTCTGTCTCTGGGTCCGCCGGCTCCTCTGGTTCTGTCCCAGTTGTCTCAGGCTCTGAACCTTCAGATGGACACAGGATGTTCCCAGCGTCCCTGGGGGAGGTGTGGCTCTGTGTTCAGACCAGACTGGACCTGGCCCCGTCAGAGAGGTGTGGCTCTGTGTTCAGACCAGACTGGACCGGGCCCCGTCAGAGAGGTGTGGCTCCTTGTCTGGACTGGACCAGGCCTCCTCTGGGAGGTGTGGCTCTGTGTCTGGACCGGAGCGGGCCTTGTCTGTGAGGAGGAGGAGCAGCTGTGACCAGCACTGTCTGTGCAGCCAGTCCTACCTCCTCGCTCGGACCAGGTGTCGGGCAACGGTTCTTCCCTGGATCGGGCCTGTGAGCAACCACGGGGGGGGCAGGTGGGGTCAGACAGGGACGATTTGCTGGTGGTGGGCAGTGGGCTTCCCGTGAGCGATCCCAGAGAAGGACCTTCGACCACATGCAGCTCGTCCCAGGCACCCACAACTCTCTGTGTAAAGCAGTCTCCCTCCCCACCACTACCCACCGGTTCCCTGTGACTCGGCTCGAGCCCTTGTGTCGTCAGGGAGCTGGCTGGGGCTTCTTGAGATTCACCCCACCCCTCCAGTGATCTGCCCCCACAGACAGAGGCCCCCCCTGTCAATCTGCCTGTTCCCCAGCCTGGGCGATCTCCTGCTCTCCTGCTCTCCGTCGGGATGGCAGAAGTCTTAAAACTCTCAAGGTGGGAGATTAACAGTGAGCCGTAGGGGTGGAAGGGGCCCAGGTGCTCTCTGGACGTGCTTGGCAGGTGCTGGCTGCAGCTTCTGGGTTGGCGGGCGAGCGCTCGGAGGGGAGCGTCCAGACCAGCGCCATGGATCGTTACGGTTTGTGCGGGTTTGTCGTCATCTCTGCAGGTGAAAGGGGCGGATCCGCACCGGCCCTGGGAAGCTCCCTTCGTAGGAACACACAGCCTCCTGAGCCGATCGGGATGAGTCGGTTGAACGTGTGTGTGTATATATAGCGCCTTTCACCACCAGGTTGCCCCCAAGGCACTGGACAGAGCTGCGCGACAGGACGTGACGCTACACTCCAGAGGGAGAAAAGAACCAGGAGACAACGGAGGAGAGGAACCACAAACTTCCTCAGTAAGCAGACAACAAACACCTCTCAGGGTCAAGGGTCAACTGGCCATGCTAACATTGTACAATTCAAAACAAGGACTGAGCGGAGGATTCAGCCTGTCTTCTGTGTGCCAGAGCTCCATACAGACCCTCCTAAACGAGAGCTGTAGAGAGTCAGAGTCTACTCTCTCTAAGCTATAGAAGTTTAAGGATGAGGATGATTCATTCGAGTGACGTTAAGATAACCGGGGTCTCTAAAGACAGTTCCTTGTGTTTACACTGGAGGAAATAGGAGCAGGGGAGGGGGGTGGGGGAAACAGCTGTTCCAAGACCGGCACGTCAATATTCTGCCGTTAAAGGGGGCGTGTCCGACACCCCCCCCCCTCCCTCCGCGCTCACCTGCTTCCTCCAGAACCTCCGGAGGGAGTCTCGCCCCGCCCCGCCCCGCCCCCCCCAACACCACCACGTGTCGCCGCCCCGCCCCGCCCCCCTCGCCTTCCCGGGTCGGAACCCGATCCCCTCCCTCCCCCCGCGCCGGGGGTGCCGGTATTTAACCCGGGCCGGTCACGTGTGTCGCTTCTGACCAGGACAGCAGTACTGGCGAGTGACAGCACCGGCGGCAGCGGCCCCACCAGCAGAAACCAGCACCAGCACCAGCAGAAACCAGCACCAGCACCAGCACCAGCCACAAGCGCACGGGCGCCCGTCTGAGAGAAATCTGGACCTGCTTTCTGCCCCTCGAGGCGTGTAGACGGCGTTCCCCACCTGCCCACCTCCCCCCCCCCCGACCCCGGCGACGAGAAAGCCCCCCTCTCTGAAGGGTCCAGTGCCTGAGACGACCCCCGGGCCTCGAGCAGCACGAGTGTTTGCAGACGGAGGAGAGCCGACGAAGAGGCCGCCGACATGACCCAAGTGGAGCAGCAGGTGCAGTACAGCACCTCCTACGTGGTCACCTCCACCGAGGAGTACATGACGCAGGAGGAGGACTGGGACCGCGACCTCCTGCTGGACCCGGCCTGGGAGAAGCAGCAGAGGAAGGTAGGACGGGCAGGGCCCGGTTTGAGCCCGGGGCCGGGGGGGGGGGGGACTTGGAAAGGGAGCCCTAAAATGAGAAACAGGATGCGCTGTGAGGCCGTGGGGCTGTAGGCTCTCCAGGAGTCTCTCTTCCTTCTAACGACCGAAAAACAACAACAACAAAATAATAAATACACGCAGGTGTGCGAATAGCTGAGCTGTGGGCTTTGAAAGGGAGCTCTCTCTCTCTCTCTCTCTCTCTCTCTCGCACCGGGGGGACCCTGGGCCGCAGGCGGGCGTCGCACCTGCTGCAGGCGGATTCCGCAGCGCATAGCTCAGAGGGCTATTTCTAACCCTAACCCCCCCCCCCCAAAGTTTCTTGACCTTACAGTACCCCCTAAAAATATCCGCCGTGATGATGATGATGATGATGAGTTCACCACATCCGAGCACTACAGCAGCGGATCCTGGGGACCGAGCTGTCCCCCCTGAGCGAGTCCCGCCCCAACGGCGCAACAGCTCCGACTCTGTTAGCGCTCTTATCGATAAGAATGAATAACGCGACAGCCGCTGACGCAGGGGCTCCGCAGGAGCTGACGGAAGCGCTCGGGGGTCGGTGTGTGTGTGTGTGTGTCCTGGAGGGGTCATTGCTTATCCAGCTGGTTCTTTTGAGGAGGATAACCGACACCGCTGCCCCCCCCCCCGGCCTATACTGAGAAGCGCGGCTAAGACGGGCGCTGGCCGGGGGTGCCGGTGACGTCAGCGAGCGAGGCGGAAGGTTTATTAATAACGGGAACGGCTCGCGTTCTGCACGCGCCCCTCGGGGTTCGTGCTAAAACGCAGCGGGACAATTTCAAGGGCTTTTTTTTTTCTTCCGCCTCCTCAGAAACGTGTCGATGAACCCCCTTGCTTCTCAGACTACCGCTCGGGCAACGCCAGTCGCTTCAGCCCCTTGCTTCTGCATTTTCTCTCTCTCTCTTTCCCCAGTCCAAGTATCATTTTTAACACATATGGGGGGGGGGGGGTACGTGTTAAAAATGATACTTGGACCCACCCCCCCCAGCCCTAATTAAAACACGATAGTTAAAACAATTGGACGCAAACCCCCGTGTGTTGTAAACGCAGGTGCATTTATACCTTAGCGCGCCGGAGAGAAACTCTTATTTTAAACCGGACCGGCACCTGGCGCTGATCCGAGCCTCCTCACCCCCCCCCCCACCACCACCACCACCGGGCACCTGGCGTCGCACCGGGCAGGTTCTTGGGCTGAGCGCGGGCGCGCGCGCTGCCCGGGGTGATTAACGGGGCTCCGGCTGATTAGAGCCGCCGCGCTGGGCGCGAGGGGATCGACAGCGGATTCCTGTCGGGACTGAGCGACCCGGACAGATGGGAGAGAGAGAGAGGGGGGGATAGAGAGACTCCCAGAGACCAGAGAGAGAGACTAGATCAGAGCAGAGAGAGGAGTCTGGGAGAGAGAGGAGGAGGACAAGCTGGAGCACACGCGGTGCTCAGTGGGACCCGTCCGTACTGCTGATCATACTTGTAACACGAGTCTCTCCGACGTGTAACCGCCCGGACAGCACTGTCCAGACCCGCGTCGAGCTCGCTCGCGGAGTACAGCCGCGCCTCCAGAACCCGGGGCTGCCGGGGGGTCTGGGACAGGCCGAGAGGAGGGGGGCCGTCCGACGCAAATAGAATCATCTTCTAAAAATACCCACCCCTCGCTCTCCGCGCTTCCTCTCCGCCTCCATGACGTCTGCCCGATATTATTTACAAAAAAAAAAACACTTTCTCTTTAATCCGCTGTAATTAAACACTTGTAATCAACACGCGTGCCCGCGGGGGGGGGGGGGGAGTGATGTCACTCCTTGCAAATATCGGCGGCGTCACGCGTCGCTCCGGCCGGCCGAGCGCCTGTCCGGCAGCAGGAGGAGCAGAGCCGCGGGAGGAGACTCCGGCGCACAGAGCGCGTTTTAGAGCTGCACCGCTGCGCGACACCTGCGCGTCCCGGACAGGCAGTTCCCACCGAGACCTTCCTGCGCTTTCCTGTCCTCCTCCCGAGTCATTTTTCAGTTTCTTGACGTCTCTCCCAGTGGTCTTTTGTCTGAGGCATGTGGAGCTGTGCCGTGAATGGCCGTGGTTCTTACTCCTCCAGCCTCTCCCGACGTCCTGGTCGCCCTGGCTCTGCTCTGGGAGCGACCGGCGAGGTGGTCGAGCGCCCAGTCTCTAGAAGAAAGTGTGAGCCCCGGCGCTCCCCGGAATTTCAATCGGATTGATTAGTCCACCCTGTTCTCTGGCAGGAGTGAGCGATCAATTCTGTGTATTTAACATCAGTGCAGTCTAACCCCCAGCACTGACCCCACTGGACACCCCAGTGCAGTGTGACCCCCAGCGCTGTCCCCACTGGACACCCCAGTGCAGTGTGACCCCCAGCACTGACCCCACTGGACACCCCAGTGCAGTGTGACCCCCAGCACTGTCCCCACTGGACACCCCAGTGCAGTGTGACCCCCAGCACTGTCCCCACTGGACACCTCAGAGCAGTGTGACCCCCAGCACTGTCCCCACTGGACACCTCAGAGCAGTGTGACCCCCATCACTGACCCCACTGGACACCCCAGTGCAGTGTGAGCCCCAGCACTGTCCCCACTTGACACCCCAGTGCAGTTTTCCAGCCTGTTAGAGGTACTTGAAACAGGACATGTGATGGGTTATTTCCGTGATCTAAAACGTTTGCTTGAGGATCAGCCTGGAAGAGCCAGTTTAGAAAAGCAGGACACAGGTTCCTGATGACCCCGTTAACTAATCACTGGCTTAGCTGTAGTTGAACAGCTTCTCCCAGCGGGTCTGGGCTCTGGTGTGGATAGATCTGGAGAACCAGCGGGGACTGGAGTTGGCCTCTCTGGCCCACAGCGTGCGCGGGTGGGGGGGGGGTCACATTTCTCACTGCCAGTCCTTCTGTCCCGATGATCCCCAAGTCATGTTTGGTGTCAGCAGCGATTAAGCGATTAATGATCAATGAAGTAATTAATCGAGTCAGTGGCTGAAATACTGGCTGGAACAATGAAGGGAGGAGGGATGGGTCAGGAGTCAGAAAGGAAGTATTTGTTGGCGTACATACTGATGTCCTAGAGTGGTCGTCTGTAGTTGTTAATATTGGAGACCGGTTCTTCAAACAGACCAGCTTGTATATAGTCTGGACTCCCTGTTTTCAACTGGACCATGATCTGGGTTGGCCCTCAGTGACCAGTTTGCAGTTTCAGCTTAGCTGGTTCGATTTCAAACCGAATGTCTTGGCGCTTGGACTGCTTTCCACGCAATTAGTGATGTAACTAGACTGCTCACAGTTTGTTTTGCCTGACGATTTCTTTACGGCTAATAAGCCTTCCAGCTGAGAGCAGCGCCTCGGTCCAGTAGACGCTGCGAAGGCTCTGGGATCGAGGGGATCGGTTCCGAGAGGTAGAGTCACCGAAGGCGGGTGGGCAGAGGTGGGATCTGGCGGCGGAATGGTGGGGGGGGGGGGGCGCCACTGGCCTCCCGCGCTGCTCCGGCAGAGGCTCAGCCCAGCTGGATCCCAGCAGGATCACGGGATCGGCGAGGAGCTGAGCTGGACCGCTGACCCTGGAGTTTTCCGGCAGCTTCATGCTCGTGTGTTAATGTGAGCGCCGGGTCTGGCCCATCGGAGTGAGAGCTCCAGCTTCGGAAACGTTTCCCCTGGAATCCTCCAAGTGTCTGGCGCAGCTCTGACCGGTGTGGATGATGACCAGACGTTCTGGGCTAGTTAGTTCTCAGTCATTCCGATCTTCCGATCTTCCTGGCTCGTCCCGGTCGCGCGATTTAAAGGTCAGCTCCTGCGGCACAGTGACGTGGCTGCGGGCGCTTCTGCCTCGCGGGGTTCGAGCCCACCCTGTGTGTGGAGCTTGCACGTTCTCCCCGTGTGCGTGTGGGTCTTCACCGGGCCTTTCACGGGCTCTGTATATGTGTGCGCCCCACCGTGGACTGACGCCCCGGTCGGGGAGTGGGGTCGCCTGCCCCTTGTGTTTCCAGGACATGATACGAGTTGCCGTAGCCCTGACCAGGAATATCAGTTCAGGAGTTAACGCAGTGGAAGGAGTCAATTCCTCATTCCCAGAAGTGGCCTGTCCTGGAAAAGCCCAAACTGTATTTTTGGGTTGCCCCATATGAAGATATCTCCCATTCTGACTGCCCCGTATAACCTGGCCTTACTGACCCTCTGAAACCTGACACGAGCCGGGGTCAGGGGTCAGGGGTCAGGGGTCAGAGGTCAGGGTGGCACAACTGTTGGCTGAGGGGCGGGAGTCACTCTGAGCAACAGGAGCGACCCTGTTGGACTAGGAGAGGCAGGAGGAGGTAGGAGAGCAGCAGCAGAACAAGGCAAGGAGGGAAAGTGGGGACAGATGCTTTCGTGATCACAGGGTTTTATTTGTGTGACAGGAACCTCGACCAGCACTAAAATACTGGATACTGCTTTGATGGGTCCGCTCTCTGTGCCTGAATCGGCACACCAACTCTGTTTGGGCGCGAGTGTCCAACTGATCCCAGGATCTCATCTAGGTCCGTCTTGAGGGCAACCAGAGCATCGGCTTCAGCAGCGCGGCTGGGCGGCTCGTCCCACACTCCCGCCACCCTTAGTGTAAAGAAGTCCGTCTCCACGTAGCTCCCGACCCGCTTCGTTTCCACCTGCCCTTCCTGGTTCGCGGGTCAGCGTGGCTTCCGAGGAAGTCCCGGCGCCCTGGACGATTTCGGGCACCTGGGTCGCGCTGAGCGCTGGTCCTCGCTCAGGATCGGAGCCCTCCAGCTCCTCCGGGGTGTCGGTGTGCAGGGAGGGCCGATCGGGTGGCAGCTGCTATTCTAGACGCCCTGTCCTTGTAGGGCAGTGTCTATAAACTGCCGGGGCACGCAGGGGGAGGGGGTGGGGGGGGCGTGAGCTCATGCAGGTATTTTGGAGGAGCAGGGAGCTTGATGGGGGTGGGGGTGGGGGGGAGGACACAGATGGCGGAGCGATTGTTACGTGTGTGTCTTCACGGGGGTGGAGGGGACGGCTGGTTCTGGTCCGGAGAACCGGCCCGGGCTGCGGATTCGAAGGCCCGAGACTTCGGTGTGCCGGAGGGGAGGGGTGTCGGACCGGGGCGCTGGGTCAGGGGCGGTCAGGGCCTCCTAATTGGAAGGTTTCGGGTTCAAATCCCAGGAGAGGCACCAAGGTACTCCAGGACCTTGTGTGGAAGAGTTAACAGATGTAAACTGCTTTGTCTGAAAGTGTCGGCCAAATGAGTAAATAATTTATACTGGTTAGAGCCCAGTGAGATCATGGTAAAAGCACAGCACAGCGCAGTAGAGCCCAGTGAGATCAGGGTAAAAGCACAGTACAGCGCAGTAGAGCCCAGTGAGATCAGGGTAAAAGCACAGTACAGCACAGTAGAGCCCAGTGAGATCAGGGTAGAAGCACAGTACAGCGCAGTACAGCCCAGTGAGATCAGGGTAAAAGCACAGTACAGCGCAGTAGAGCCCAGTGAGATCAGGGTAAAAGCACAGCACAGCACAGTAGAGCCCAGTGAGATCAGGGTAAAAGCACAGTACAGCGGGTAGAGCCCAGCGAGATCAGGGTAAAAGCACAGTCCAGATTAGATTAACTATTTTGTGAAGATCTACACAAGATTAGTTTTGATTTTTTAATTTTTTAATTACATTAAGTGGCCTGATTCATATGGAGAAAATGTGTTGCAGTACTCCTCCGCCCAGTTTAACATTGCCCCAGACATCACTTCAAAACCCTGCAAGGCAGTCACAGCGGGTCCCAGCCATGCAGGAGCGTCGCCTATCAGTGTTGATCGGGCTGGTGAGGTGTCCATCGGCTCTGATCGGGTTCTTATGATCCAACTCCGACTCTGCCACCTTGTGGAGACGGCTAGAACTGCAGACCCTACCCCACCCCAGAACTGGAAGCCTGCGACTGTCTGTCAACACTCTGGACTCGGTCGCCTATAAATCAGGATGACCCTGTATGTTGTCCTCTCTGGCCGGATTGAACCACTGGCAGCTCCCAGAATAATTACTCTGCTGACTCCTTTGCTCCGAGTGACTCTCGGAGACTGGGGTGACTTCGGGAGTCAGAGAGCTGCTCCAGGGGGTCATTGGGGGTCAGCACTGGGGGGGATCTGGTGGGTCACATTACTTTAAGAGGGTGTCCTTACAATTGGGAGCACAGGGCTTCCCAGTCCTGGTCCTGAGTGGGGTGCTGTCTCTCCTGCGGGGGTCCCCAGTCCTGGTCCTGGGGGGTCTCTGTCTCTCCTGTGGGAGGCGTTGTCTCTCCTGCAGGGGTGTCCAGTCCTGCTCCTGGAGCCCCACACGCTCACAGCTGCTGGTGTCTGCTCCAGGCGGGCTCTCAGTTACTCATTCGAACCCCTAACCGCCTTGGCAACAGGATGAACGTGACCTGTGCGACTCTTTTCCGCTCTTACAGACACGTTTGAGAAGCAGCATAAAATTCCATAGCTCTGGGTAGGAAAAGAAGAGTTGCACGTTTTGCAGTCAAGCCCCTCGTTTGTGCAGTGAGGGTCTCAGTGAGGTAGCTGAACAGGGCCAGCAGGAGCAGCAGCACCAGCACAGGAAGCTCCGAGCTCCGAGGAAGGCTGGGCGGTGTACGTTTCTGTGTGGATCTGGGGTGCCGAGAGGGTGGGGTGATCAGTGCTGGTTCTCTACACTGTACAGTGTAATCCTCAGTGCTCATTACTGTTATAACAGCCCTGCAGGCCAAGAGCTTAGTGCAGGATGTGTGAATGTGGAGGTCTTGGTCCCAAGACGGGGTTCCTGAGCGATTCCCCCCCCCCAGGAGCCCCAGTATTTTGGGTATGCCCCCCTTACATGGCAGTGGAGCGCAGGCGGTGACCTTCTCCAGTTTGGCTGCGCTTGCTGCGCCGGGACAGGTGAGGGAGAGGGGGGGCGGCTCTCGTGGGGGCCGACGGGTGCGGTGTGACTGGATATATCCGGCAGCAGCCAGAAACCGCGGGACAAGAAAAGCATTCCCGACACGCGACGGGCGCAAGGCGGGGTACCCCCTGGGTGGGACGCCAGCCCATCACAGGGCAACACACTGACGCACTCACCTGGGCCAGTTTTCCCAGAAGCCAGTGAACCTCCCAGCGTGTCTTCGGACTGTGGGAGGAAACCGGAGCACCTGGAGGAAAGCCATGCGAACGCAGGGAGACCATGCAGACTCCACACAGAACGGAAATGGAGCTGTCCGGAAAGCCCTGCTCCTTGTCGGAATCGCACCCTTGCAGGGGGGAGGGGTTCCCCTCCGATTGATTCCGGGGATCTGCCGTTCTCAGGCAGGCCCCAGCCAGCTCCATCTGTCGGCTCCGGCCGAGATAGATCGGACAGAGGGGGCTGGGAGGGTCTCTCTCCCGCTGTCCCGCTGGGCTTCCTGTCCAGCCCGGACATGAGACCATAAGCCCGGTTCACGGCCTGTCTGGTTGCCGATCGATCCGGGAATCTCAGCCAGCTGTTTCCGGGAAGAATCACAGGGCTGAGCTGCTTGTTCCACACTCCCGCCACTCCTTGTGTAAAGGAACAACTGTTTCTCCCTGTTTGCCGTTTTAAATGCACTTTCACGTGCATCCTGTTCAGGAAGCAGGAAAAGATGTAGGATTTACCTCTGGCAACACTGACAGATGTGGAGAAAACAGTGGCTGGTAATCGGGGCTCTTGTGGAAAGGAGAATCACTCCTGCAGTGTCCCGGGATGGGAGCTGGACACTCCCGACGGTTCACTCAGGAAAACAACATCCGAGAGCCGAGAGCCCTGTGAGCGCTTGGAATAGCGGTGAGGCGCAGTAGGATTGGCTGAACCCACCTGCTCATGCAGGGGAGACTCGGACCCCAGTGGGACCGAGGGGGTCCAGGGAGGTGTCAGTAACAGTGATCGGGAGCAGCTGGGCGAGATGGACCTGGCTCCCTTTTCCCTCCCATTCCTCAGTTGATCGCCCCCACGTGCGCTCCGGGATCGGAGCCTGCCGATTCCTGTGACGACGCTGGCGGGGGCGGAGGGAGGATGACTCATCTCCCAGTGAAGGGCTCAGTCCCCTCCTCACACAATGGGCAGGGAGCAGGTGGCACGCCGGGCACATTCCAGCCCTCAGGGGTTGTTAATATGCAGCGGAATTCCTGCAACAGGTGCTAATCTCCCAAAGAACTCATTCTCCCTGGGGTCCCTAACATCCTGACCTCCAAATCCCCAACCTGCACTGTCGTGCGCGGGACAGCGTTTTACTGGTGATACAGTTACATCCCTGAATAATCCTCCCACTGTCTGGGACAGAAGTCCTGCAGACAGAGCTCTGGCAGTGAGTAAGACCCCCAGTGTCTGGGACAGCCTCACTGTAGACAGAGCTCTGACAGTGAGTAAGACCCCCAGTGTCTGGGAGAGCCTCACTGTAGACAGAGCTCTGACAGTGAGTAAGACCCCCAGTGTCTGGGACAGCCTCACTGTAGACAGAGCTCTGACAGTGAGTAAGACCCCCAGTGTCTGGGACAGAAGTACTGTAGACAGAGCTCTGGCAGTGAGTAAGACCCCCAGTGTCTGGGACAGCCTCACTGTAGACAGAGCTCTGGCAGTGAGTAAGACCCCCAGTGTCTGGGACAGCCTCACTGTAGACAGAGCTCTGGCAGTGAGTAAGACCCCCAGTGTCTGGGACAGCCTCACTGTAGACAGAGCTCTGGCAGTGAGTAAGACCCCCAGTGTCTGGGACAGCCTCACTGTAGACAGAGCTCTGACAGTGAGTAAGACCCCCAGTGTCTGGGACAGTCTCACTGTAGACAGAGCTCTGGCAGTGAGTAAGACCCCCAGTGTCTGGGACAGTCTCACTGTAGACAGAGCTCTGGCAGTGAATAAGACCCCCAGTGTCTGGGACAGTCTCACTGTAGACAGAGCTCTGGCAGTGAGTAAGACCCCCAGTGTCTGGGACAGCCTCACTGTAGACAGAGCTCTGACAGTGAATAAGACCCCCAGTGTCTGGGACAGCCTCACTGTAGACAGAGCTCTGGCAGTGAGTAAGACCCCCAGTGTCTGGGACAGCCTCACTGCAGACAGAGCTCTGGCAGTGAGTAAGACCCCCAGTGTCTGGGACAGTCTCACTGTAGACAGAGCTCTGACAGTGAGTAAGACCCCCAGTGTCTGGGACAGTCTCACTGTAGACAGAGCTCTGGCAGTGAGTAAGACCCCCAGTGTCTGGGACAGTGTTGTTGTATTTTAAATTCCTGTGTGTGGGGAATGTGTCATTCTACAATTAAATTGGTCGTGCTCCAGAAGGGCTGTGGTTAGAATAATATTTACTGAAGTGTCTCGCTGTGTCACAGTTCATGCCTCATTGCTGGGCCACGCCCACCTGGTGGTGTTTGCTGTCTTATTATAGGGGGGTGCCCTGTTTACCCCAGATCACGCTCCCTGGCCTTCAGGAATGTGGGTGCCACCTCTGGTTCAGGAACAGGGCTAGTCAAGTTGTTGAGGTCCAGTCTTGTTAGACCGGGAGGACAGCCGGTCAGGTGGCTCTGGTCCGGTCTTGTTAGACCGGGAGGACCGCTGGTCCGGTGGCTCTGGTGCAGGAGAATTCCTGATGTTCACAGGGGAAAAACAAATGATCCAGGAGGATGTGGATCATTTTTTGCGTATCCCGGTATGAGCCCCCCCCATTTCCCATTTCCCATCTCTCCCAGCGGGGAGCGTGATCCCGGCTCAGGAATCCTGCCGGCTCAGCTGTCCCGTGGCTGGATTTAGCCGGCTGGCCTGCCTCACAGCCAGCTCTGGATGGCAGCCTGTCTAAATTTGGTCAAGCGTGCCTGGAGTCACCTGTGCTGAGAGCTCTGCTTGCAGCTACATCAGATTACAGGGAGAGGAGCATTCCTGACACTACACACACCCCACACACCACACACACTACACATTATACACACACACCCCACACACCACACACACTACACATTATACACACACACCCCACGCTCTACACTACACAAACACCACACACACTACACATACATTACACACTACACACCACACACACTGTGCCCACTACATACATTACACACTACACACCCCACACACCACACACACTACACATTATACACACATACCACACACTCTACACTACACAAACATTGTACACACTACATACCACACACACTACACATACATTACACACTACACACCCCACACACACTACACATTATACACACATCCTAGACACACACTGTACACTATACATTATACACACATACCACACACTCTACACTACACAAACATTGTACACACTACACACCACACACACTGTGCACACTACATACACTACACACTGTACACACCCTCACTGCACACTATACACTGTACACACCCTGCACACCCTCAGTGCACACTACACACTGTACACACCCTGCACACCCTCAGTGCACACTATACACCCTGCACACCCTCAGTGCACACTACACACTGTACACACCCTGCACACCCTCAGTGCACACTACACACTGTATACACCCTGCACACCCTCAGTTCACACTACACACTGTACACACCCTGCACACCCTCAGTTCACACTACACACTGTACACACCCTGCACACCCTCAGTGCACACTATACACCCTGCACACCCTCAGTGCACACTACACACTGTACACACCCTGCACACCCTCAGTGCACACTACACACTGTACACATCCTGCACACCCTCAGTGCACACTATACACCCTGCACACCCTCAGTGCACACTAAACACTGTACACACCCTCAGTGCACACTACACACTGTATACACCCTGCACACCCTCAGTGCACACTACACACTGTACACACCCTGCACACCCTCAGTGCACACTCTCAGTGCACACTACACACTGTACACACCCTGCACACCCTCAGTGCACACTACACACTGTACACACCCTGCACACCCTCAGTGCACACTACACACTGTACACACTTGGACATCATCCCTGCAGCCTCAGGACCTCCTCCACACAGCTGCTCTCTCTCTCTCTCTCTCTCTCCCCACTTGATCTCTGACCACAACACGAAACATTGGCTTTCCTCCCAGAATTCCCTTCTATAAGCATGGCTATGCAGTCATCACATCTGAATTCCGGCCCCCGGATCAGTGAGAGCGCTCCCTGCTCCGCGGAGCAGGATTGGACCCCTGTCCCTGGCTTTCGCCCGTTTCTCCGGTCTCATTCCGCCCACTCCCTGTTTCCAGCCTCCGGAGATTTACAGGCAGATATGAGCCAGATGGCCCAGTTTTTTTGCAATGAAGACTGAGACCTGTGCTGCTCCTGCAGCTCTGAACTCTGACCTCTCCTCTCTCGCCTTTCCCAGACCTTCACAGCCTGGTGTAACTCTCACCTGCGCAAAGCCGGCACTCAGATCGAGAATATTGAGGAGGATTTCCGGAATGGACTCAAACTCATGCTGCTGCTGGAGGTCATTTCAGGTGAGTGAACAAGCTGACAGACAGATGCACTCCTGGGCTGACACACGCCGGCACACGCAGGCGCACTCCTGGGCTGACACAGAAAGACACTGTCTGTAAGGACGGGGCGTGCCTGTCTGTCTGCAGAGTGTGGGATAGTAACTTCATGTTATTCGCCAACAGGTGAGAGGTTGCCCAAACCAGACAAAGGGAAGATGCGGTTCCACAAGATCGCCAACGTCAACAAGGCCCTGGACTTCATCTGCAGCAAGGGAGTCAAGCTGGTGTCCATCGGCGCCGAGGGTGAGTCGCCCCCCCGGCTCAGGGGGCTCAGGGGGCTCGGGCTGGGGTGGGAGCAGCAGGCTGAATGACCGTATCGCTGCTTCCTTACAGAGATTGTGGATGGCAACACAAAGATGACCCTGGGCATGATCTGGACTATCATCCTGAGATTCGCCATCCAGGACATCTCAGTGGAGGGTCAGTGAGAGAGACGCACCTGTACAGACACACCCAGACCTGTCTCACTGCACACCTGTCATCTACAGACACAGGCACTCAGACACACTCGGACCTGTCTCACTGTACACCTCTTATCTAGAGACAGGGACACACCCAGACCTGCCTCACTGCACACCTGTCATCTAGAGACACAGGCGCTCAGACACACCTGGACCTGTCTCACTGCACACCTGGACCTGTCTCACTGCACACCTGTCATCTAGAGACACAGGCGCTCAGACACACCCAGACCTGCCTCACTGCACACCTGTCATCTAGAGACACAGGCGCTCAGACACACCCAGACCTGCCTCACTGCACACCTCTCATCTACAGACATAGGCACTCAGACACACCTGGACTCTCACTGCACACCTGTCGTTTGTACGTCTCCCCTCATTCTTTCTCGTCCCTTTCTCTGCACGCAGAAACCTCGGCGAAGGAGGGCCTGCTGCTGTGGTGCCAGAGAAAGACTGCCCCCTACAGGAACGTCAATGTGCAGAACTTCCACATCAGGTGAGCCCGACTGCAGGGAACACGCCACCCCAGCTCTGGCGATTGGAACCATTCAGGGGCTCCTGCAGTTTCTTTCTTCCTTTTAATTTCACACGGGGTTCCTTTCCTGCTGTGCGTGTTCTTGGAGAATCTCTGTAGTGGTTTTTAATCGCCATTCTAACCTGATCACTCTCTTTCTGCATCTCTTTCTTCCACCCTCTCTCCTGCTGCCTGTCTTGCTGCTGTTCACCTCCACACCTGCCCTCCCCTCCTGTCTCGGCGTCCTGCACTCCCTTACCTGCTCCTCCTCACTGCTTCCGATGGCTCTGTTCCGTTCCCCTCTCTCCGTGAGCCAGCTGGAAGGACGGCCTGGCGCTGTGCGCGCTCATCCACAGACACAGACCTGACCTCATCGATTACTCCAAACTGAGAAAGGTGCCCCCTGAGCCTGTGTTCAAATTAGAGTGCAGTAGAGCCCAGTGAGATCGGGGTAAAAGCACAGTACAGCGCAGAAGAGCCCAGTGAGATCAGGGTAAAAGCACAGTCCAGTGCAGTAGAGCCCAGTGAGATCAGGGTAAAAGCACAGTACAGCGCAGTGAAGCCCAGTGAGATCGGGGTAAAAGCACAGTACAGCGCAGTGAAGCCCAGTGAGATCAGGGTAAAAGCACAGTACAGCGCAGTAAAGCCCAGTGAGATCAGGGTAAAAGCACAGTACAGCGCAGTAGAGCCCAGTGAGATCAGGGTAAAAGCACAGTACAGCGCAGTGAAGCCCAGTGAGATCGGGGTAAAAGCACAGTACAGCGCAGTAAAGCCCAGTGAGATCAGGGTAAAAGCACAGTACAGCGCAGTAAAGCCCAGTGAGATCAGGGTAAAAGCAAAGTACAGCGCAGTAGAGCCCAGTGAGATCAGGGTAAAAGCATGGTACAGTCCAGCGCAGTAGAGCCCAGAGAGATCAGGGTAAAAGCTGAGAGGTGTGTGTGTGGTTTAGGTTTTCTGAGTGGCATGCGGAGTGCACACACACACCCTGCACCAGGTCTGTGACAACCCCACTCTCACACTCTCTGTCCAGGATGACCCCATCGGAAACCTGAACACTGCTTTCGAAGTGGCTGAGAAATACCTGGATATCCCCAAGATGCTTGACGCAGAAGGTGAGGAAGCAGAGCAGAGATGCTCATTACTTTAATTGGTCTGGTATTTACACTGTATTTACACCCCCCAGTGTCTGGGACAGCCTCACTGTAGACAGAGCTCTGGCAGTGAATAAGACCCCCAGTGTCTGGGACAGCCTCACTGTAGACAGAGCTCTGCAGTGAGTAAGATCCCCAGTGTCTGGGACAGCCTCACTGTAGACAGAGCTCTGACAGTGAGTAAGACCCCCAGTGTCTGGGACAGCCTCACTGTAGACAGAGCTCTGCAGTGAGTAAGACCCCCAGTGTCTGGGACAGCCTCACTGTAGACAGAGCTCTGCAGTGAGTAAGACCCCCAGTGTCTGGGACAGCCTCACTGTAGACAGAGCTCTGGCAGTGAGTAAGACCCCCAGTGTCTGGGACAGCCTCACTGTAGACAGAGCTCTGTTGTTTGCTGTCTGTTAAGAATAGTAACCTGTGTACAGCGTGTCCCAGCTTATCATACCTCTCTGTGCTAATGGGTGGGATTTTACTGTGTTGTAGCTGTGCTGTTGACTGTGGGTATCTCTTCTCTCTGACAGATATTGTGAACACCCCCAAACCTGACGAGAAAGCTATCATGACCTATGTGTCCTGCTTCTACCATGCCTTCGCTGGAGCTGAGCAGGTAACATTTGTCCATAGCCCTTTCACTGTCAGAATGGCTGTGGTCATGAGACCGCTGCTCCAGTCTTGTTAGATGAAGAGGACAGCTGGTCTGGAGGGTCAGGTCCTGCCTTGGTAGACTAGAAGGACAGCTGGTCTGGAGGGTCAGGTCCAGTCCTGGAAGACCAGGAGGACAGCTGGTCTGGAGGTCCAGTCCTAGTAGAGCAGGACACCAGCTGGTCTGGAGGGTCAGGTCCAGTCCTGGAAGACCAGGAGGACAGCTGGTCTGGAGGTCCAGTCCTGGTAGAGCAGGGAGCCAGCTGGTCTGGAGGGTTAGGTCCAGTCTTGATAGACCAGGAGGTCCCTAGTTGGAGCCCCAGCTCTGCCCCTTACTCCCTGTGTTCCCCTTGAGTGAGAGACTGTCCCTCTGGTGAGACGTCAGACCCAGGTCCTACTGTCTGAGACTCTGCAGCAGCAGAGACTCCTGTCCTCAGCAGTGCGAGCGGCTAGCGGCTAACTGGTCTCCCTCTCTCTCCTCCTCCCAGGCTGAGACAGCCGCCAACAGGATCTGCAAGGTGCTGGCCGTGAACCAGGAGAACGAAAAGCTGATGGAGGAGTACGAGAAGCTGGCCAGCGAGGTAAAGGACACTGACGGCTGTCCACTGCCCTTCTCTGTGCCTCTGTCCCCACCCCCCTGACACATCGGCCCTCTTTCAGATCAGGGTGGGCACAACCATTCTAAATTTCTAAGTAAGAAGAAATCCTTGTTCCCTGTGCTGTGCCATCTCCTCTTGAGCCTTAGAAATGGCAGTGGCTCTGCCAGTACGTGTTGGACTGGCCTGCTCCCTGCTCTGGGGTTGGCCAAACTGGAGAGCGTAGGGCGAATTCGCCCGCTCTGATTGGCTGGGACGTGGCCCACCTGGCCTTGCCCCTCAGAGAGGCTCCGCCCCCTACCTGATGGCTGTATGTTGTAGTGCGTGCGCTAGTCCCTTCTTCCTCGGCCCCTCCTCCTCCTCCTCCTCCCGCTGGCGGTCTCCGTCCCCATGACGGCTGTTCTGCTTGCAGCTCCTGGAGTGGATCCGCCGCACCATCCCCTGGCTGGAGAACCGCGTGGCGGAGCAGACCATGCGCGCCATGCAGCAGAAGCTGGAGGACTTCCGGGACTACCGCCGCGTCCACAAGCCGCCCCGCGTGCAGGAGAAGTGCCAGCTGGAGATCAACTTCAACACCCTGCAGACCAAGCTGCGCCTCAGCAACCGGCCCGCCTTCATGCCCTCAGAGGGCAAGATGGTCTCGGTACGCCTCCCCAAGCCGCCCATCACCTCTGACCTCTGTGACTCACACCTGACCCATCTGATTGACGTCTGACCTCTGACTCACTCCTGACACAGCTCTGACCTCTGTGACTCACTCCTGACCCACCTGATTGACGTCTGACCTCTGACTCACTCCTGACACAGCTCTGACCTCTGTGACTCACTCCTGACCCACCTGATTGACGTCTGACCTCTGACTCACTCCTGACACAGCTCTGACCTCTGTGACTCACTCCTGACCCACCTGATTGACCTCTGACCTGTGTGCCCCGCTCCTGGCCCACCTGATGGACCTCTGACCTCAGTGACTCACACCTGACCCATCTGACTGATGTCTGACCTCAGCAACTAACACCTGCCTCACCTGATTCCTCTCTGCCCTCTTTGACTCACTCCTGACCCATCTGATTGACGTCTGACCTCTGACTCACTCCTGACACAGCTCTGACCTCTGTGACTCACTCTTGACCCACCTGGTTGACCTCTGACCTCAGTGACTCACTCTTGACCCACCTGGTTGACCTCTGACCTCAGTGACTCACACCTGACCCACCTGATTAACATCTGACCTCTGACTCACTCCTGACCCCTCTGGTTGACCTCTGTGACTCACTCCTGACCCCTCTGGTTGACCTCTGACCTCAGTGACGCCCTACCCCCGTACCTCCCTCTCCTCTCTCAGGACATTGCCAACGCCTGGAAGGGGCTGGAGCAGGTGGAGAAGGGCTACGAGGAGTGGCTGCTGACCGAGATCAGGCGGCTGGAGAGACTCGACCACCTGGCGGAGAAGTTCAAGCAGAAGTGTGCCCTGCACGAGACCTGGACCAGGGGTGCGGATCGGACCGGGCCGGGGCGTGGGCGGGGAGCGGGCAGGGGGGTGCGCTGATGGCTCTGTGTCCGACGCTCTGCGTGCCGCCTGTCCCGCAGGTAAGGAGGAGCTGCTGTCGCAGAAGGACTACGAGTCGGCCTCGCTGATGGAGATCCGCGCCCTGATGAGGAAGCACGAGGCCTTCGAGAGCGACCTGGCCGCGCACCAGGACAGAGTGGAGCAGATCGCCGCCATCGCCCAGGAGCTCAAGTGAGGGAGGGAGGGAACAAGCTTCCGGAAGGGAGTGGGGTGGGTGGGAGGACGAATAGGAAAGAGGGGGGATGACAGAGGTGGAGAGAGAGAGAGAGAGAGAGAGAGAGGGTGTGAGGTTTAGGGGCGTGGCTTAACCCCCAAATGGGGGTACCACAGCAAAAGGGGCGGGGACACCCATGCAGTTCTATTCCAGAGGGCGGGGGCTGTAACTAGGGGGAGGAGCCTGCCTTGACAACGGCTGGCTCGGCGACAGCACACTCTTAATCGCATTCTGCCCCTACCCAGCGAACTGGACTACCACGATGCCGCCACTGTGAATTCCCGCTGCCAGGGCATCTGCGACCAGTGGGACAATCTAGGCACCCTCACCCAGAAGAGGAGAGATGCGCTGGAGGTACTGTACAAGGCCCTGCTGCTCCGGTAGTGCCAGGAGGGCGGCGTGCGCGTTGGCACTGGTTTAGAGAGCCCAGAGAAGAGAAGAGGAACAGGGGTGGAGGAATGGAAGGAACTTAATCTCTTCGATCCCTAACAGATTGTGAACGCTATTCCCCGTCATCGCTCCAGATGGTCCGATTTTAGCTCGCCTTTTTGACGCAGTGCTCGCAGGTGTCCGATACAAACGGTAGAATGTGTCGGCCGGATCCGTACCGGTGCCGAAGGGCATCGGTAAGGTCGACCGGCAGGGCTGACTGGGAGGTGGCGGAGACGGTCGGCTGTCCTGTTAACCTGTGCGGGCCGTGTGGGTTCCAGCGCGTGGAGAAGCTGTGGGAGACGATCGACCAGCTGTACCTGGAGTTCGCCAAGAGGGCCGCGCCCTTCAACAACTGGATGGACGGGGCCATGGAGGACCTGCAGGACATGTTCATCGTGCACAGCATCGAGGAGATCCAGGTACGGGCGGGAGCAGGACGGGGAGCCGGGGGTAGGAGACCTCGGTCATTCCTGATGAATTGCCAAGCAGCACGGTGGAGCAGGAGTCGGCAGTGCTGCATCACAGCGCCAGGGCCCTGGGTTCAATTCCCGGGGGCTGTCTGTGTGGAGTTTGCATGTTCTTACCATGTTCGCATGAGATTTTGCTGGGTGCTCCTGTTTCTTCCCCCAGTCCAAAGCCGTGCTGGGAGGTTCATTGTTTTCTGGGAAAACTGGCCCTGGTGCGCGTGCCCTGCAATGGACTGGCGTCCCATCCAGGGTGTACCCCGCCTTGTTCCCGTTGCTTGCTGGGATAGGCTCCGGCTTTCCTGCGACCCTGAACTGGATCGAGTGGTTTGAAAATGGATCTGGTGGTACTGGTCACTGCTTGTTCTTTTGATGTCTTAGTCGATCGAGACGTAACTTGTTCCCTGATGAGTTTTAATTGAATCTCCTTGAAGTAATTCACAAACCCCTCCCCCTGCAGAGCCTGATCACGGCCCACGAGCAGTTCAAGGCCACCCTGCCCGAGGCCGACAAGGAGCGCATGGCCACCATGGGCATCCACAACGAGATCCTGAAGATCGCCCAGACCTACGGCATCAAGCTCTCCGGCATCAACCCCTACACCAACCTCTCCTCGCAGGACATCAGCAACAAGTGGGAGGCGGTGAGTGCCAGCCCTCCGTGCACCGGTGATCTGTGCGCCAGCCGTCCATGCGCCAGTGATCTGTGTGCCAGCCCTCCGTGCGCCAGTGATCCGTGCACCAGTAATCCGTGCGCCGGCTGCTGGGATCTCGGGTTATTTAATGTCCTAGCGCTGGGATCCCAGCGGTGGTCAACACAGGCGTCACACCCAGTGCCAGCCCAGTAAACCCTTGGCTTATCGGACTAACAGGGCAGGATTCATTCATGATTTAACAGACTCTATTGTATGAGAAAAAAACACTATATACTGTATACTATATGCTTACTGGACTTTATTTTTTAACATTTGCCTTCCGCGGTGAATGAAAACTGTTCCTGTGCCTTTTTATAATGCAGCTCGTTATGTCATGTGTCGTGAATGCACTGTGTACTATCGCGAAACACAAGACACCTGTCGCAAGCAACTGACTCGCCTCTAGAGGGCACCAATGACATTCCTGAATTTGAAACTGGCGTAAAAGTTATTGCTCCTTTCTTGTAATATCATCATCTCGGTCCCCTTCAGCAGATTTTGTGAGCTTGATCCGAAGACTGGGAAAGGGAGGGTTTACTGTGTTTGTTAGCAGATCTCTCGCTCGCGCTGCAGTCACTAGCACACGCAGCGGAACAACAAGACCACGCTGTAGGACTCGGGATCCCTCCCTGTTGGAAAGGCAGTGGGTTATTTAGGACTGTTCTGACCTCTGACCCTTGACCCCTGGCCCCTGACCTTATCCTATGCCCTCAGGTCAAACAGCTGGTTCCTCTCAGAGACCAAATGCTGCAGGAGGAGCTGGCCCGGCAGCAGGCGAACGAGAGACTCCGGCGCCAATTCGCCGCCCAGGCCAACGTCATCGGGCCCTGGATCCAAACCAAGATGGAGGTATGACAAGCCATCTCTGTCCCTCCCTCTCTCTCTCATCACTCTCCTGGAGATCGGACACGTCTCTGTGGAGATGGCAGGTCTCTCTCTCTCTTTTGCTCTCTCTCTGTGGAGATGGCAGGTCCCTCACTCTCTCTCTCTCTCTCTCTCTCTCTCTCTCTCTGCCCACGCTCTCCAGGAAATCGGACACATCTCTGTGGAGATGGCGGGATCGCTGGAGGAGCAGATGAACCAGCTGAAGCAGTACGAGCAGAACATCATCAACTACAAGTCCAACATCGACAAGCTGGAGGGAGACCACCAGCTCATCCAGGAGGCCCTGATCTTTGACAACAAGCACACCAACTACACCATGGAGGTGTGAGCTCAGACCCGCCCGGGCCCTCCCTCTCTCTCTTCTCCTTTTACACTCTCTCTGAGCCTCTCTCACTCCCCTGTCTCCCTCCAGCACATCCGCGTGGGCTGGGAGCAGCTGCTGACCACCATCGCTCGCACCATCAACGAGGTGGAGAACCAGATCCTGACCCGCGACGCCAAGGGCATCAGCCAGGAGCAGCTGAACGAGTTCAGGGCCTCCTTCAACCACTTCGACAGGGTGAGGAAGAGGAGGGGCAGGGAGAGAGGAAGGACAGGGGCTTCTTCAACCACTTCGACAGGGTGTAGGAGAGAAATGTCAGGGTGGGCAGGGTGTGCGTCTTTACACTAAGGGTGGTGGGAGCGTGGAACAAGCTGCATGGTGTTGAAGCCGATGCTGTAGTTTTTTTTCATGAGATGGCTGGATGAGATCCAGGGATCCATGAGCTACTGCTGACCAAACAAGCTGGACAGCGTCTCCTGTGACCTTTCTGGTGTTCTGTGTGAAACAGAAAGAAGGTGGGGGGAGAAGGGGGGCGGGCAGGTGGAGGGAGGGAGAGAGGTGACTGAAAGCAGAGATGTTGCTCAGGACTTGAGATCAGAAAACCTTCATCCAGTAGCAGCTAGAACTGCCTCACTGGGTCAGCCAAGCAGGACACCACTGGACTAGCTGGAAACCGCTCGAGACTGGAGCCACCTGCAATGCCTGTATGAATACTGTCCGTGCGCATTCATTACTGACGGAACGTGATCATAATCTTTATTGATGCAGTGCGCTAAAAAGTCGTCATCTCCAAGCGCTTTACAGAACGCAAGTTTACATTCGAAAAGCGTCACAGTGAACTAGAACTGAAGAACAAAGTTGATACAACAGCTGAAACAATCCCCCCCCCCACCAAAAAAAAGTCTGAAGTTTGAATTTAAAAGCCCCGAATGAGACGCTCAGCTCCAACGCTCTCCATCTTCCCCAGAGTGCAGACAAACCAGGGGGGACAAAATAACCAAGAGCTGAGCGCAGGTCTCTTGAAGGGGAGTAAACCCTTAACATGTGTGTCAGATAGTGCAGGGCTGAGCCTTGACTGGAAGCCAGTGCAGGGACTCCAGGATGGGTGTGAAGCCCTGAATTCTGAACACGCACTGTAAGTTCAGTGTGGTTCCGGGAGATACCGGCAGGGAGGGGGGGTTCTGATCTTGCCTATCCTACAGGTGCGCAAGCTTTTCAGTCACTTCCTGGGAGTATTCATTTCCAGACTGAAAGAACAGGCCTGTCCCATTAAGACAGGACAGGAGCAGCCTGTAGTCCCCGATGTTACTGATGTGGCTCTGGCGTGAGTGTGAGTGTGTGTGTCTCTGTGTGCCCTGTGATGGACTGGCGTCCCGCCCGAGGGGTACCCCTCCTTGCGCCTGTTGCTTGCTGGGAGTCCGTGACCCCCAACCTGGGAGAATGTGTTAGCAGATGGAGGGATGGATGTACCTGCGGTTACCCGTGTCTCATCCTTTGGGCACTGTAATGGACGCCTGCCTCTGTTTGTTTGGGTTCTCCGCAGAAGAGGAACGGCATGATGGACCCCGACGACTTCCGCGCCTGCCTCATCTCCATGGGCTACGACCTGGTGAGGACCGGGCCCGACGCTACCCTGTCCTGTGTGCTCAGTGCCCCAGCAGGGGGAGCCGATGAGCCACGCGGGGCTGGCACGGGCATGCAGGACTCACGACCCCATGGTTTGCAAAGTCAGTCACAGCAGAACTGCCCCCTCTGTCCTTGACTGGCAGGGCTGCAGTGACTCCTGCTACTCCTTACTGACACAACAGCAAGTGCTGTAGCTGGCAGGAGTAAATTCCTCATTACCATGACCGACCCTGTCTTAGTGTAATTGCTAAACCGGTCCCTTAAATTTTGCTCCAGTCTATGAATGCTATAACCACCACCGCATTTAACATCCAGCTAAAGCTATGTAATTATTTACATTCATTACCTTTAGCCTGCAGCTCTATCACCCTGCAGCTCACCCCCAGCAGCCCACTGGAGCCCAGCAGTGTGAGTCTGGCCAGCACCTGGAGGGGAGACTCCTGGGAGAGCTGAGGCTGCTGCTGGAAGAGGTGTCAGTGGGGCCAGCAGGGGGTGCTCACCCTGCGGTCTGTGTGGGTCCTAATGCCCCAGTACAGTGACAGGGACACTACACTGTAAAAAGGCGCCGTCCTTCGGATGAGACGTAAAACTGAGGTCCTGACTCTCTGTGGTCATTAAAACTCCCAGGGTGTTTCTCAAAAAGAGTAGGGGTGTTACCCCAGTGTCTGGCCATATTCCCCCCTGGCCTTTACCAGTCATGGCCTCCTAATAACCCCCCTCTCTGAACTGGCTCCATCACTCTGCTCTCCTCCCCGCTGAGAGCTGGGGTGTGGGGAGCGGACTGGTACATCATCCAGGTGGGGGTACACACTGGTGGTGCTGGTGGTGGTAGAGTATCCAGAAAAGAGCTATAGCAGTGCCAGGAAGTATTATCAGGACTGTTCTGTTACACAGTCAGCACTGTGCACTAAGCACAGACCCTGGTGCCCCCCTGACTCTCGCTGTGCCACCCCGCAGGGTGAGGTGGAGTTTGCCCGCATCATGACCCTGGTGGACCCCAACAACACGGGCGTGGTGACCTTCCAGGCCTTCATCGACTTCATGACCCGCGAGACGGCCGAGACCGACACCGCCGAGCAGGTCATGGCCTCCTTCAAGATCCTGGCGTCCGACAAGGTGAGCCGCGCGGGTCCGCCGCCCTGGTCTGGTGGGCGCTGCTGGCGGTGGGGGGTGACCACCTCTCTCTGTCTCCTTCCCTCTCCCAGTCCTACATCACCGTGGAGGAGCTGCGCCGGGAACTGCCCCCCGAGCAGGCCGAGTACTGCATCAGCCGGATGACCAAGTACGTGGGCGCCGACGCCCAGCCGGGCGCCCTGGACTACATCTCCTTCTCCAGCGCCCTCTACGGGGAGAGCGACTTGTAAACAGGCCTTCGGCCCCGCCCCACTCCCGTGCCCCGCCCACCCATACCCCTTTCTCCCCACCCCTCCACTGTAGCCCCGCCCCCAGCCCTCCCCCTTCCCTCCCACAGCTCCAGAACACACACCCAGGGGAGGGAGCGGAGGTCTTGGTTGGATCGCTGGCCTGGATTAGACTTGTCAGATGTGCGCAGGGAGAGCCACTCCGCTGTGGACACGCTCATCCTAGACCCCCTTCCCCCTCCCTCTCTTTCGTCCCCCACCCCCCAATAATTTAAAAATCTCAGTTTTGCAAATCCTCCAGGCAGGAAAAAAAAAAACCTGGAAACCCACTAGAACAGACGAGCCATTCAGACGACGGTACCGACTCTGTGAAGGCGGGATGCCATCCAATCAGAGGGCTTGAAACGGTACCCGCAGACACAGGGTGCGTTTGAAGCCCAGTGGGATGCTGGGTACCGCCTCTCCACTAGAGACGCCAGGCGCACCGCCTGTGCTCACGTGAGGGGAGGGCGGCGGCAGGTTTTTCTGCAGAGCTCATTTTTAATTTGTAGAGCCGTTAGCGTCCAAGGGCAGGCTGAGCAACCCTGCCCCCCCTACCCAGCCTGACAGCAGGACAAGACCGGCGGCGCGAGAGGCCGGCCAACGGTTTTGCCGACTGCATGCGGTGTTTGTTTTAGAAAAGCTACGTCAGGGATTCCCCCCCCCCCCCCCCCACAGAGCCACGGAGGAAAATCACGGATGTCTTAACGGTCATAAGGACACAGCACTTACAAGTGAGAATTCAAAAGTGGGTGAGAGCAGGTGGGAGGAGCTGAAGGAGGGGAGGCGCCAAGATGAGGTCGGGCGTGGTAGCCACGGTGACCAGGAGGCTGACCCGAGCTGTACCCAATCACAGAGAGAGCAGGGTGGGGGGGGGGCTTATGGGGGGAGGGGCTTGAAGGCACCAGGAAGTGAAAGAAGGCCAGAAGAGGAAGTTGTTCTTCAGGATCAGAAAACGACAGAAATCCCTCAGCAAAGGGACACAGGAAAGTTTATAGCCTACTGTGTGCGAACAGGAGTGCTTGGCCCCAGGCCCACAACTTGAGTCCACCTCTCACCCACTGGCACCCCCCCAGGGGACAGGCTGAGAGCAGGCCAGGGGCAGGGGACCACTGGTCCTGCAGGGCGAGGTGACTGTTGAACCAGCACCTCCAACCCCTCCCAGACTCCACCAGCCTCCTTCAGGCCACTGTGTTTCTTATCTTTCAGTCTCCTAGCTCAGACACTGTCCAGCGGAGCCCCAGTCCAGTAGGTGTCGTAGGGCAGCAATCAGTCCTCCATTTCGTTTTCTTAACTTCAACGCTGTGAGGATCATTCGAAATAAAATGGTAAGAGCTACCTTAACTGCACCAAGCACTTGCTTCTGTGAGCACAGGGGTTCACATTTGGGGGCAGGTGGAGATTCAGGGTGCCCTATTCGACTGCCCCCTGTTCTGATCCGGAAAGGCCCGTCTTCAATGCACTCCTGTTCTAAAGGACTGGCCCTTGTGGGTCCTGTGTCCAGCCACTGCCACTCTCTGCTCCAGGACAGGACGGCCGTCTGGGGCCTGGAGACGGGGCTCCCCCACCCCCCCAGGCTCGGGCCAGACTCCCTTTCACCTGCTGTCTCTGTGTCCCCCCACCCTCCTCCCCCTCCCTCTCCTCCTCCTCCTCCTCCTCCTCCTCCACGCCTCGCTCCTGCTGTGACACAGGGGAGCCTTAACGAAATCGCACAGGGAGAGACAGAAACACTTTCTTGGAATAAATCACTAACATAAAAACTTAATAAAAAATTTACTGGAAAGCCTTGCGCTGTGTCCGTATTTCTCTCCTTGAGCGTCCAGTCGCACAGAGACGTGTCCTGTTAATCATACTGGGGTCAGTTACACAAGATGAAGGACAACTAGTTAAACTCATCTAAATGTGGACAGTCATGTGGACGTACAATGGTCAGCTAGACCAGTCAAATGTACTAATGGCGTCTTAAAGAGTGATCAGCTCCACTGTGACACACATTCATAAAGTGGTCATAAACCTTCAGAGACTGCTGAATCAGTCTAGTTTGACCAACTGGCCTTCATGTGGTCAGTCAGGTGGTTACAATACATTAAACAACAGGGCATAGGTCCTATGAGAGCTCACTGCAGTAAATACACACAGTCCATTCAGGACGGCTCCTTGACTTGCCTTGCTGACCACTACTGGGTGTTTCCTACCTTCAGGGTCTCTGCACAATGGATTGCTCTGTGCTCCACTACACTTGCCTGTGTAGGGTGTTTTCCACCTGGCTGCACCGTCTCTGCTTGGTGGATTGCTCTGTGCTCCCCTACACTTGGCTGTGTAGGGTGTTTTCCACCTGGCTGCACTGTCTCTGCTTGTTGGATTGCTCTGTGCTCCCCTACACTTGCCTGTGTAGGGTGTTTTCCACCTGGCTGCACCGTCTCTGCTCGGTGGATTGCTCTGTGCTCCACTGCACTGCACTGCCAGTGTCCCGGCAGGGGTTGAGCACGGCGGGACGAAGACAGCGGTGCTCTCGGAGCAGGGCGGGGGCAGTCTCTCCAGTATCAGCTCTCACCGGCCCCCGTGTCCTCCGGCCCGGCCAGCAGGTGCTGGGGGTATTCCAGCCCGCGGTCCTGGGCGTGCTGGAGCCAGCGGGGCTCGTCGCCCGGGTGGGTGAGGTAGCGCCTGCCCTGCCGCTCCTCGAATTCCCGCAGGTCCAGCCACAGCTGGAAGTCCTGGAGCCGGGGGGGTGAGGGGGGAGGGACACACAGAGAGGGACAGGTTAGAGCTGGGTGGGCATCCCAGAGCTCACATTCGAACCACAGGAGACAGGACAAGGAGACAAGGTACCCTGGACAGGACAGCGGTCCATCACAGGACACACACACACTTTGGACAGGACAGCGGTCCATCACAGGACACACACACACCCTGGACAGGACTGCAGTCCATCACAGGACACACACACACCCTGCACAGGACACTGGCCCATCACAGGACACACACACACCCTGGACAGGACAGCGGTCCATCACAGGACACACACACCCTGGACAGGACAGCGGTCCATCACAGGACACACACACACCCTGGACAGGACAGCGGTCCATCACAGGACACACACACACCCTGGACAGGACAGCGGTCCATCACAGGACACACACACACCCTGGACAGGACAGCGGTCCATCACAGGACACACACACACCCTGGACAGGACTGCGGTCCATCACAGGACACACACACACCCTGGACAGGACAGCGGTCCATCACAGGACACACACACACCCTGGACAGGACTGCGGTCCATCACAGGACACACACACACCCTGGACAGGACAGCGGTCCATCACAGGACACACACACAATTCCATTGTGATGAACGCAGCAGGAGATCTACCTGGAGCCAGGGGTGTCCCAGGGCCTTGCCAACGCTGAACCTTCGCTTCACGGCCACCTGCAGCAGGTTGCTGATGAGGCTGATGGCTGCAGGCAGTGGAGAGAAGGACATGCGGGCCACGGTGAGGGAGGCTCTGCCCACGAGCCCACTCCCCCCTGAGGCATTTCACAGCTGAAATCATCCCTCCAGCCATCTTCTACCCTCTCAACCAACAGAGGCTCATGGGGGAGCTGGAGTCTATCCCAGCAAGCAACGGGCGCAAGGCGGGGTACACCCTGGATGGGACACCAGTCCATTGCATGGTACACACGTGCACCAGATGCCAATTAACCTCCCAGCATGTCTTTGGACTGTGGGAGGAAACCCCACACAAACCCACAGGGAGAACATGCAAACTCCACACAGACAGCATCCCAGATCTGGAATTGAACCCAGGGCCCCAGCGCTGCGAGGCAGGAACGCTGACCCCTGCACCTCCGGGCCGCCCACAAAGGCTGAAATCCGTCGGGATTCAATTTACTGAACCGGGTAGGCGAGAGACTCCAGTCAGTCTCACCCCCCTGTGGGGCTTTGCTCTGGTTCGGAAATTCTGGTCCAGAGGAAACAGCGCCCCCTGCTGCTCCAACATAACCCAGCCCCTGTGCTGCTCAGGCCCAGCATCTCAGCTGACCGATTCCCCACCAGATTCCCATCGGGAATCCTATTCCACTACACAGCTAGGCAATTTTGTTCCAGGCACCTACTGCTCTTTGCGTAAAACCACTCCCCCATCCGCCCCCCCATTTCCAGTCACCTCGGTTCTCCACAAAAGAGGCTCAGTTCCTTGGCTCAGGCTCCTGGCTGGCGGCCGCCCGCGTACCAGTCATGACCACCCCCACCCGCCCGGCTCACCTTCCGGGGAGACGTGCGCCCAGATGTTCTCAGGGTACATGAAGGCAGCGTTGCGGATCTGCTGGGCGATGTCCTCGTCCTCGTTGAAGGGGAAGGTGCCGCTCAGGCTGACGTACAGCACCACGCCCACCGCCCACATGTCCAGCGCGCGGTTGTAGCCGTGGGCGCCGAGCACCTCGGGCGCCAGGTAGGCGGGGGTGCCCACCACCGAGCGCCGGAAGGACTTCTCCCCGATGATCCGGGCGAAGCCGAAGTCGCACAGCTTCACCTGGGAGAGGAGACGGAGACCCTTGAACATCGCCAGAAGTAAGGCACGTCGGAGCTTCGGAGTCTCGCTGGAGGCCTGGCAGCGCCCGTTACGATCTGGGCACAGCGAAGACCCGGAGCTGAGGCACCACAGGTGCTGGAGCGGTGAGCAGGGTGCTGCCTGCTCAGAGGCCGGGGGTCTCCACAGCTACTCGCAGTCAAAGTGGAACCGCAGCCCCAGTTTCTCCGAGGGGTTATTCAATCTTGCCCTCAAAATAAATCCGTTGATTTGACCAATTCCCTCCGGAGCACAGAATCGTGGACTCCCGTGAAAGTAAGTCCCCGCGCTGTGATGTGAAGTGGCCCTTCCTGCTCACTAGTCTCGGGCCTGACTAGAGTACTCTGGTGTACGAGAGAATTACAGTGCAGGCTGTGCCGCAGACGTTTCTCCACAGAGGTGTTCCAA
The DNA here is from genome assembly GCF_055471065.1 of Atractosteus spatula. NCBI lineage: Eukaryota > Metazoa > Chordata > Actinopteri > Semionotiformes > Lepisosteidae > Atractosteus > Atractosteus spatula. Next base: position 86,656 of record NW_028296641.1, read on the forward strand.
CTTGATCTGCCGGCAGAGTTCACAAGTAAATTGTGTTTGTCGGCAAAACCGTCTGGAAGTGGAGAGAACCGTTTCTAGTGGATTGAAAGAGCTGGATTCACAAGCCTGCTGGTTTACAGTGTCTGTTTACAGTGTTTGTTCTACTGAATCGCAGAACAAATATAAAAATAGCCTGGCTGTTCCTCTTTAAAAGGCCAATTCCTGTACGTTTAGGAACTGAGCACAATTAAACCTGTTCCTGGGTCTGTTCAGGTGGAAATAAACCAGGGGTGGGAGTCCCCATGTCCAGGATCGGGTGCCCCTGAGTTAGTGGTTTACTTCCGGGTTACACAGTGCATGCGGTGACCTCTGACCTGTGGGAAAGGGTCAGGAGAGGCCAGCAGGACGTTCTCGGGCTTGAGGTCGCAGTGGGCGACGTTCTTGAAGTGCAGATAGCGCAGAGCCTCCAGGATCTGTCAAAACAAAACCGAAATCAGAAACGGGGTGCTTGGTCTTCCCACAACGCCGAGCAGAGGAGACCGAACACAGCAGTCCAGATGGCACACTCCGCCCAATTAGCGCGGTGGTCTGACCTGAGTGACCAGGAAGCGGGCAGTGCGCTCCGGCAGTCGGCCCTTCTCGCTGGACAGGATCATCTCCAGCATATCACCATGGAGCTTCTCCATGACAACGAAGATGTGCTCGGGGGTCTCGAACATGCCCTCTAGGTTGACCACCCCAGGGTGACAGAGGTTCTGAAAGAGAGATGGACCGGTCATTTGGCTGGCATGAGTAGGCGGGGCTGACAAGGGAGTGGGAGGGCTGTGACAGGTGAAGTGGGCAGAGCTGACAGGGGAGTGTGTGGGGCTGTGACAGGCGGGGTGGGCGGGGCATGGCTGTGATAGGTGGGGTGGCCAGAGCATGGCTGTGACAGGTGGGGTGGGCGTGGCTGGGCTTTGACAGGTGGGGCAGTCTCACCTGGAGGATGGCCACCTCGTTGCGCAGCTGGTACTCCTGGCAACTGGGGAAGCGGCTCTTGTCGATGGCTTTCACTGCCACGGGGCGCCCCGACTTCCTGTGCTTCCCTGGACAGAGAGACCAGTCAGAGGGCGAGGGAGGGAGAGGCGGGGCCCCGCTCAGCTGGCACAAGGGGCCGCAGGATGCCAGCCCGGCGGCTCACCTCCGTACACGATCCCAAACTGCCCCGATCCCAGCACCTCGTCCGCAAAAATCTGATACACTGCACTGATGTCCACCTGCGGGGAAAGGTAGAAGTGGGAACAGAGGCTGTCGTTGTAATGGGCTGACAGGTCAAAGGTCAGAGGTCAGGACAGGCTGAAACTCAAAAAAGAGCTGCCTGCCCAATTCTGCTACCTGGAGTGGACACTGGGCACTCAGGACAGACACTGGGCAGACAGGGTGGACACTGGGCAGACAGGACAGACACTGGGAAATCAGGACACTGGGTAATCAGGACAGACACTGGGCAGACAGGACAGACACTGGGCACTCAGGACTGACACTGGGCAGACAGGACAGACACTGGGCACTTCAGCCTCAGCCTTCAACCTCAGATGGACAGACGGCAGACCCTCTCCCTGCTGAGACCACGTGACCACGCAGAACGGAAGCCCTCACAAGCTGGTGGGCGACGGCGGGACCTCGCCCTTACCGGTCTCTCCTCGGCCCGGGAGCCCGTTCCTGCAGCGGGAGAAGAGCAGGCGGATACAACAGCAGCCCACAACCCCCGCTCAGGGCAGCCCCACACCGCCACCCCTAACAGCTGGACCCATCTGACATGAGTCCGACTCTGCCAGTCTGCATTCTCTCTAGGCCAGTTGCCATGCGTCTACACTCATGTTTCAGCAAACCAGGGGAACATTCTGCTCTGGACTGAGATGCAGCACCCCATATGACCCCCCCACTGACCCCCCCAGGAAGTGCTGAAGACCCCTGTTTCTCTCGCACTCTCCAGAGAGTTAATCCTCAGAGGACTGAGTCAGTCTCTGTGGCCCTTCTGTGTGGAGTCTGCATGTTCTGACCAGATCATGCCCCCACCCCCACCCCTGCTTCCCGAAGGCGTGACCCCACTCACCCTCGCGGTCCTGGCCCAGGTGGGCAGAGCCGTGGACGGGCATCAGGGCCTGGCGGACGGCTCGTTCCCACCCCAGGGCCTCGCCCCCGGCCGCTCCGCTCTCAGAGACGCAGTAGGTCAGGGAGCTGGTGACCAGCTCGAAGGAGTGACCGCTGCCGTCCCCTGTGGCCACAGAGAGGTGACCAGGGCCGCGCACCTGCAGGATCTCAGACAGGGGCAGCTCCTGGGGGACAGGAGACAGGAGACAGGAGAGAGAGAGCTCAGGCAGAGACAGGGCACAGGGGACAGGAGAGAGAGTTCAGGCAGGGGCAGGGGACAGGAGACGGGAGGGAGAGTTCAGGCAGGGGCAGGGGACAGGAGACGGGAGAGAGAGAGCTCAGTGCTTTCACGCCATGATTTGTGAATCGAGGGGGCAGCAAGCAGGGACTGAGAACAGGGAGTCATGTCTTTACACAAAGGGTGGCAGATGTGTGGAACAAACACCCAGAGCTGTGTGGGGTTCCTTCAAGAAAACAGCTGAACAAAATCCTGGAATCAGTCAGCGACCGAGGAAGCCAGTGTTTCTCTTCGAAGACGAGCTCACTGCAGGCACACAGGACCACCAGGTCCGCATGAGCAGCTGCTCAGCCGCTGGGTTTTTAATTACTGCACACGAGGACCGGACCCCGCCGGCCAGGCTGACCGCGCACTCGGTACCAGGCGGCCCGCTCACCTTGTAGAACTTGGTGCCGGTGTCGTTCTGGAACAGGGTGATGCTCTTGCTGTCCAGGTGCCAGTAGTGCCGTTTCCTCTGGGGCGCGGAGGTGGGGGGGAGAGGGGAGGAGAGGGTTAAAATAAGGACTACAAAGTGCCCCCCCCTCCCCCAGCACCACACACACACACACCCTGACACAGACTGACAGAGACTCAGACACATGCAGTACAGTCACACACTCTCAGACACTCAGAATCACACTCTCTCACGCTCACTGGCCCGGGCCGGGCCGGTCCCGCTCACCAGCGGGTCGGCGCAGGTGTGGTGCAGTAGCCAGCCCTCCCGCAGCGCGCCGCTGCCTCGCCTCTTGCACTGGCGCACCGACTGCACCACGCGCATCAGGGGGATGTTGCTGCTGAAGCAGGGGCTGAGGAGGAGAGGAGCAGGACCTCAGACCCCACCCCAGCTGAGCAGGCGGACATCCTGCCACCCGCTGTCAGGGGCAGCGTGGGGGGGGATGCCGAACTCATACTGCTGCTGCACATTTTGATTTGTAGACAAAGCAGTTTTTTGTCTTTAAGGAAGATTTACAACATAAAGACATGTAATATCCCAGGGATGTTTAAAATGAACCTGCTGTCAGGCCTGTCTCCTATAAAGGCTCCTTCCACTGTGCCCCGCCCACGCACCACCTTCCTGCCCAGGCCTCGCCCCTTCATGTGAAAGCTCTTACCTGATTGGTGACCCAAGCCCCCACCCACGCACCACCTTCCTGCCCAGGCCCCGCCCCTTCCTGTGAAAGCTGTTACTTGATTGGCGACCCAAGCCCCCACCCACGCACCACCTACCTGCCCAGGCCCCACCCCCTTCCTGTGAAAGCTGTTACCTGATTGGTGACCCAAGCCCCCACCCACGCACCACCTACCTGCCCAGGCCCCGCCCCCTTCCTGTGAAAGCTGTTACCTGATTGGTGACCCAGGCCCCGCCCCCTCCTCGTCAGCAAACGGGTCTTGCTCGAAGCTGGGCTCCTCGCTGGCCTCACCGGTCAGACCGGAGGCCTCCTCTGCATCTGCGTTTGAGCTCAGGTCTGCGTCTGCACATTAAAACAAATAGCCTCAGGCACTGCTGTCGAGCACAGCAGAGATCTCCGCCTGTGAAGGGAGGGAGCTGGGCTGGCACGGGGGCACCTTTCGGCTCTGGGGTCAATCTGGGCTCAATCCCAGATGAGGGCACCTTCTGTGCGGAGCCTGCGTGTTGTCCCTGTGCGTGCATGGGATTTCTCAGGCACCCCGATTGTGTCCCGCGTCCCAGACACAGCAGGTCAGGGGTGACCAGCTACTCCACTCAAGGGTGGGGAGATTCTGGGGTGCAAGCGCAGGAGCTCAGGGCCACGCCCCACTACCTGCAGGGGGTGGGGGGGCAGTACCATGACCCCTGCTGCCCAACCCGGCCACGTGAGGGCGATCTCTCACACAGGGGAACAGGGTACAAACAAGAGGAGGCCCAACCGGGACACACTCATCATCTATCTGCCCACTGGCAAATTCCCACCGGATCCGAGTCCCAGACCAGCGGCTAAACCAGGCAGGTCATCCTCAAGCCCCCAGCACCCCCAGCTGTGGCCCACAAATCGCCTCATTCCCGTTTCATTCACTGGACCAGCTGAGTAAAACTGGGTGTCCCCTTTACTTTGCTGGGTCACAACTGGTAACGACAGGGTCACAATCGGGAACTAAAAGGGATGAAGTCGCTGTCCAGTTACACAGAGAGTTGTAGGTGTCTGGAACAGCCCGTCCAGCCAGGCTCTGGGCTGCTTCAGGAAACAGCAGGTGGACAGTCTGGATCCACTAAGGCCCCAGGTGAGCCTTATGGCCTCTTTACGCCCCTCGGTTTCTACACATGACAGACGGGGCTCAGTCAGAGCCTCCAGTTCCTCACCCTGCCCGTTGGTGGAGCTCTTCTCTCCCGGGCAGGCGCTGGGCACCAGGGGCGCGCAGCGGCGGTGGCAGTTCAGCTGGCAGTCTGCAGGCAGAGGAGGCGGGCTCAGACACACAGCAGGAACGACCATGGAAATGGGATTGGGAGAAGGAGAGGGAGTGGGAATGGGAAAGGCAAAGAGAAAGGGAATGGGAACAGGACTGATAATGGAAATGGGATTGAGAATGGGAATGGGAATGGGAGCGACAATGGGAATGGGATTGGGAGCGACAATGGGAATGGGATTGAGAATGGGAATAGGAGCGACAATGGGAATTGGATTGGGAATGGGAATAGGAGCGACAATGGGAATGGGAATGGGAGCGACAGTGGGAATGGGACTGGGAATGGGAATAGGAGCGACAATGGGAATGGGATTGGGAGCGACAGTGGGAATGGGACTGGGAATGGGAATAGGAGCGACAATGGGAATGGGATTGGGAATGGGACTGGGAATGGGACGGACCCCGGGCCCCTTACCGGAGCACTGCAGGCCCTGCCGGAAGAGCCCCTTGAGCAGGCGCTGGCAGTGCTGGCAGGCCGTGGGCCGGGTGTAGGTGTGGATGTGGAACGTGTGGGGCACCTGCAGCTCCCCGCCCCCCGCGCGCCGGTCCGCCCACGCGGGATGGCCCACCCAGGAGGGGGTCCTGGGGCGCTGGCCCGTCTTGGACTGCCTGATCTGGAGAGAGAGAGAGGGGGGCAGCAGGGGTACAGACACAGGCCGCTGGGGCGTGAACCCTCCGGCCCCCTCCTCCCCCATCCCCTCCCCCGGCTCTCACCTCCTCCAGGCTGCCCCCGGCCTGCGTGGAGAGGGAGGGGGCTCTGGGACGTCCCGCGGAGAAGAGGGACACGCTGGACCCGCACCTGCGCCTGGAGCGGCTGCAGTCGCTGGGGACCTGGATCGCGCAGCGCTTGTGGAAGTCCAGTCCGCAGCCTGGGGGACACGCACACACAGCGCCACGCGCGCCTCAGGCCGAGTCAGGCCAGCGCAGCGCAGGCAGCTCGATAAATAAGACACAGCGCCCCCTCCTGGCCCAGGACTGGACAGCCCTGCTGCAGACACACTGACCCCTCCTGGACAGGACTGGACACCCCTGCTGCAGACACACTGACCCCACCTGGACCAGGACTGGACACCCCTGCTGCAGACACAGTGCCCCCTCCTGGACCAGGACTGGACAGCCCTGCTGCAGGCACACTGACCCCTCCTGGACCAGGACTGGACACCCCTGCTGCAGACACAGTGCCCCCTCCTGGACCAGGACTGGACAGCCCTGCTGCAGGCACACTGACCCCTCCTGGACCAGGACTGGACACCCCTGCTGCAGGCACACTGACCCCTCCTGGACCAGGACTGGACACCCCTGCTGCAGACACAGTGCCCCCTCCTGGACCAGGACTGGACAGCCCTGCTGCAGGCACACTGACCCCTCCTGGACCAGGACTGGACAGCCCTGCTGCAGGCACACTGACCCCTCCTGGACCAGGACTGGACACCCCCGCTGCAGACACACTGACCCCTCCTGGACCAGGACTGGACACCCCTGCTGCAGACACAGCGACCCCTCCTGGACCAGGACTGGACCACCCCTGCTGCAGACACAGCGCCCCCAAGCGTGGGGTCACATCCCTCCTGACTAGAACAGTCCCCTGGATCACATTCCCCCTGCAGAATATCAACAGCTCATCACACTTCCATGAAAGCCCATCCTGCCAGGAAAGGAGGGGTGCTGACTGCAAGTATTTCAGGACCTCCTGGGCGTACGTGCCCCCTCCCGTTCTGGCTGCGATTATTGCCCACGGAGGCCGGACACGCTACCGTATTTACCCCGAACACAAGACGCAGGCAGGAACCCTGACTGCGGAAAAACTGAAAAAATAACTTTGCGGAGCGTAGCTTAGTTTCCTGAATGAATTAATTGAATGAAAACGTTCTCCTGGTTGAAAACAAATAAAGGAAAACGGGAGAGCAGTTTAAAATGCAAATAATACAGTAAACTCCCTCGTATCCGGAAGAAAAATCGCATCTGGGTTTTTTTGGGACAGAGGAGATTAGGAGATTGAGGCAAACTGATACGCAATGTCACCCAGCCGAAAGCAAAGTGATTAGGGCACCACCTCAGTGCTAAAACCCAAGCTCAACCTGGGTGGAGGTGAGCTGTGTAGCCTGTCATCTCTGCGGGGACCGTGAATCCACAATCTCCTGCTGCTCAGCACGCCGGACCGCCTCCTTCCTGAGCGCGAAAGCCTACTGTGACTGGAGAGCCCAAACTGAAAATATATGTTTTCTTTCGGCGCTTGATCGCCGCCCACACGCCGGAGCCCACAGTCCACGCCAACCGTTCGACCCAGTCCAGCTGTCCAACCACCAGATCCACCTGCAGTGTTTTTTTTTTGCTTGTATGCAAATATAAATTGCATACAAGCAAAATTTGGGGAAGTAAAAAGTGTGGCTTATATTCGGGTAAACAGGGCTCCGGGTGTATGAGTGAGTGGGAGGGGGGTCCTCATATTGTGGCCAGTGACTGCGCATCACTGTACTTTCTAACGCGTCCACGAGGGGGCGCTGTGTCCCCAGCAGTGGCCTACCTTCGCACTTTAACCCCTGGCGCACCAGACCCCAGAGCATCTCCCCGCAGTGATGGCAGAAGGTGGGCGTCCGGTAGGAGTGGACCGCCAGCGCGTGAGGGCACAGCTTCAGCTCGGTCAGGGAGGCGGAGCCTGTGAGGGAGGGGGCGGGGAGGAAGGAGAGGAGCTGTCCAATCAGAGCACGGCCTCCCCAGGCACACCGGGCCAATCAGGTAACGCGGCACAGGCCGGTGGGGGAGGAGTCACAAACAGGAGGAAACAACTCCCTCTTGCAGGGCAGGTCATTAGCGTTGCTTAATTAGGTAATTATTCCAGAGTTAAATATGGTAGTGCACTAAAACAATTGCAAAATATGGTCATTAGTTAACACCGGAAACCACTATTATAACATCATTAACAAAGTGATAGTTTCCTCATTTTCCTTCCTAATTGCTTCCTAGCTGGGGGAGTGGCAGTGCGACGCCGCCCACCTGACAGCACCACCTCGATCAGGTCCCCCTCCTGCAGGGCGTCTCCTCCGCTCAGCCTGCGCAGCACATTCTCCGACCCCGGCTCGTGACGGAACAGCAGCACCTTCTCCCCCAGCCCGGCCACGCTGCAGTCAGGAGCCTGCGGCACGCGGGGACACGAGGACACACGGGGACACAGAGGGACACAGAGGGACACACAGGGCCACGGGGAGACACGGGGACACAGAGAGACACACAGGGCCACGGGGAGACACAGGGACACACGGGGACACAGAGACACACACGGACACAGAGAGACACAGGGACACAGAGGAACAAGGACACAGGGGAACATAGGAACAAGGACACAGAGGGACACAGAGACAGAGGGACACAGAGGAACAAGGACACAGAGGGACACAAAGGGAGACAGGGACACATAGGAACAGGGACACAGAGGGACACAGGGGCACAATAACACAGGGACACAGGAACAGGGGGACACACAGAAACGAAGAGATGTTACATCCATCCACCCATTTTCTAACTGCTTCTTCCGATCCAGGCTCAAGGGAGAGCCGGAGCCTGTGCCCTTGTCCCAGCAGGCAACGAGCACGCCAGCCCGTCCCCCACCAGCCTGTCTGCGGCCCGCGGCAGGAAACCCACGCCAACACGGGGAGAACATGCAAACTCCACGCAGACAGCACCCCTGGAATTGAACCCAGGGCCCCAGCGCTGCAAGGCAGCAATTGCCAACTACCGCAGCACCACTGCGCCGCCCCCCAGAGACATTACAGCCCTGCGCAATTCAGCGTCCCGCCAGAGGGGCGGCGCCGTCACCCCGCCCGACACGACCAAAACGTGCGCTGCGCCTCTTCGGGAACCCCGGGCTCCAATCCGTTAGCGACACAGCCCTGGCTGGAACGGGGGGTCCACCCTGGAGCGGCTCAGGGAAAGTGCTTGGAGGGGCCTCAGTGTTCCTGAGCTCTGGGCAGGGCAGGGCAGGGCGGACAGGACGAGGCGCAGGAGCGAGGCCCCCCGAGCCGCCGACAGCGCCGGGGCACACAGGCCTGGCTGCTGTGTGCAAGGCAATGAAAAACACCGCAAAGGGAAACGAGGCGCGAACGCTTCATTTCCTGCTCTCGGCTCTCCCCCCCACTGAGAGCTGGTGCGTGGGGAGCGGACTGGCGCGCCATCCGGGTGGGGGTGCACGCTGGTGCTGGTGGAGGGGAACCCCGTGACCTGTACAGAGCTCGGAGTGGGGGGTCCAGAAGAGAGCCGCAGAGGCATAAGGATTGTTAATACTTGCGTTCGCCCCGCCTTTCTCTTGTTCGAGCGGCTCGCTCTTCCGGCCCCCCTCTCTCTCGGCTGCCCACCTCTGCAGTGGAAAGTCTGGCGGGGGGGGGGGCTGCGGGTGCGAGAGAGCGCTCAGCGGCAGCGCGTGGGAGCCGGCGGGCGGAAGGCTGCGCAAACCACAGCCCCCCCCCCCCCCGCCGCGCGCGCTCCGCGGCGACGAGCAGCTGCAGGGCTCAGCTCGACCTGCTGCAAAGCCCCAGCCGCCTCTCGGAAAAGACACGCGCCGCCCCTGGACTGCAGCTGCTGAAATTCACCCCTCCGCCCCCCGGCCAACGGCTGCAAGCCAGTCACAGGCACTGAGTCTATCCCAGCAGGCAACAGGGGCGAGGCGGGGTACAGCCCGGGAGGGACGCCAGTCCATCACAGGACACACACAGACTCACAGACTCACACCAGGGCCAGTCCATCACAGGACACACACACACACACTCACTCACTCACTCACTCACTCACTCACTCACTCACTCACTCACTCACTCCAGGGCCAGTGCTCCCAGAGGACACTTAACCCACCAGCATGTCTTTGGACTGTGGGAGGAAACCGGAGCACCTGGAGGAAACCCATATGAACACGGGGAGAACATGCAAACTCCACACAGACAGGCTCCCCAGGTCCGGAATGGGCCCCAGGGCCCCAGCGCTGCGAGACAGCAATACTGACCACCCGATCACACGCTCTTCCCCCCCGAAATCAATGTCGTTCTCCTGGTTTTTCTAACCCTTCTGCTCTGCAAGGTTTCCTGCGCCCCGAAACAGCACCACCGCGCCCGCCTCACCTTCCTCTCGATCATGTCCGCCGCCAGCCTCCGCACGGCCGGAACGCCGAGCTGCGGGCCGGGGACGGACACCACGTCCCGGAAGAGGCCGATCTGGAGCTGCAGCAGGACGGGGGGGCGGCGGGGGGGCGAGACCGACATGGCGGACAGGGGGCCTGTCCAGAGAGAGCGGGGGACACAGGTCAGAGCAGCACAGCCCGGGCTGGGGAGGGGGACCCCTGAGCTAGAGCATGACACTGGGGAACCCCTGAGTTAGAGCACAACACTGCGGGACCCCTGAGCTAGAGCATGACACTGCGGGACCTGTGAGCTAGAACATTATATTGGGGAGCACCTGATCTATAATATTATTCTGGGGGACCCCTAACCTAGAACATTACAGTAGGGAAGCCCTTAACTGTAACACTACAGTGGGGAACCCCCGATCTACACTGTCCCACTGAGCTAGAACATCACAGTGGGCGCCCCAAGACTGAAGACACACCAGGAAAGCAGCAGGGGTGCAGACACACACAGGGGGCAGGAACGGAACCCCAGATATGAGACCGGACCCCCAGAACCGCTTCAAGCAACTAGAAAGCTACAGGACCAGCTCAGGTCAGGGGCACCCATAACGAGCTGAGCTGCAAATCTGGGTCACCCCTCAAACCCCCCCCCCCCCCCCACTCCCCAGCAGCTGTCTAACTGAGAGTCAGCCCCCAGGAGGAACGATGTCCACCAGCACCTACCGCAGATCCCGGAGTCCGGACTGTCCGTCCCTCGCCCTCCGCGCCCGGCGTCCATCCTGCCAGCGGTCCCCGTCCCGGGTCCGGACGCCTCTGCGCTCCGGGTCTGGGGGGGTTCGGGCCCGGCCTCGGCCACGGAAGAGCCGTCTGAGTCAGGCACAGAGACACAGAGCGCGGCGCTGTCAGCGCGCTGCAGCCACAGGCACACTGAGCCGCAGCGTGCAGCCGCGCGGCTGTTAAACACACACACACACACTGCACCGCACACACGCACACTCACACGCGCACTCGCACACCACGCGGAAAACGTTACATAGAACACAGGGCCTTGCGGCACATCTAACTCTGATGCTCCGGCAACCTGCTCGAAGGGCACGACTAGGCCGGCCCGTTGCAGCCACCCACCGCTCCTTGTGTAAAGCGCCTCATGCCGGCGGTCCTAAAGGCACAGACCCTTAACGCCCTCAGCCCTCGGGTCCCAGGCTGACTGCCGGTCCTGACGTTGTCCTCTGAAACCGATTTCTGCCCGGTAACTGCTAAGGGTTTGACCTCCACACAGTATTACCGTTCCTCAAAGTGAAGAGGAACCTCACTTCGCTTCAGGAGGACGAGAGTCACCTGCCTGATTTAGTCTGGTCTACTTTAGTTACATTACAAACAGGGAAGGACACAGCATGGCCCTGGGCGAGTTTCAGAACTCCCCCGTGCAGGAATCAGGCCACAGCCCGTGGAAACACAGCACTCAGCCTGCAGAAGAACTCCTTCAGGACGCAGCAGCTCAGAAAGCCAAGCACGCCCAGTAGCGTCAGGCGTGCAGGGTTAACAGACGAACCTGTACAGCCAAGAAGCAGCAGTCCCCCCCCCCACCTCCCCTGGGGGCCTGGCCCGTCTGTCAAGATCGCCCCCTGGTGGCCAGAGGCGAGCTGTGACGAAACTCCGGTCCGCCCGCCTCCCATTGTGACGTCACGGTGAGGTCACGGTGATGTCACAGAGGCGCGGAACACTGCGCCCAGCACTGCAGTGGGGCTGTTTCCCTGCAAGGCAGAGGGAGGGCGTTGCTCAGGTCACACTCTCCAGAGACTGAAGTCCTTTCTGCCAGTATAATCAGGCCATTCCAACTTATTTATTTATTATTTACTGGTGGTAAGAATATTAGAAACTGCAGCAGTGGTGGTGGCGATGTTAATTGCAGATGTATTGGCAATAGGACCAACAGTTGTGTGAGTATGCAAAAACATCATTTAGAAAATATTATAATATATATCGCAATAAATTGTATCACAGCTGTTCAGTGAGATCGTGTCTATTCAGGCACAGAGGTGGGGACATGAAGTCATTTTTCCACTGTACAGTCTAGACACCAACATCACTCTGCTCCAGTACATCTCTCTGCCAGTCTGTCCCAGCCTGCTGTCTGCAGGCACGAGGGCCGAGCCTGGTCGCTCTGCACCGACGTCGCTCGGGCGCTCTCTGCATTCCAGACACGACTCACCTCGGACTCCGCTGGAAAAGCACAGATGGACCTCCCGGCTGCTCCCGTCCAGGAGAAGCCCTCCAGCCAGACGCTGCACCCCCGGCAGCGCCAGGCGAACTTAGGCAAGCGCCCGTGCTCACGGTGTTCGGTGGGGGTCTGCAAGCGATCACCCCAGCTCACCCCAGGAGACCTGGGAAAACCGCACACACAGCGCCCCCCACGGGACCAAGTCTGGATAGCCCCCAGCGCTGAGGCAGTACTGACACAGCACTCGGGCCCTGAGGTGGCAGAGCCCTCAGTCGCATTATTTAATGATCTCATTGTTTAAGTAGCTGCACAATTCTGGATACCTGAACCGGGCGGAAGGTGTCGTACCTGGACCTCTTACCTCAGGGCAGCTGTAAACGACCTTCATAAAAATCAGCAGGTGAAAGGTCTGATAGGTCACTCGGTTTCTCCTGTAGGAAGTGGGTCTGACACCCCTGCTCTAGCAAGAGCCGACAGCGTTCCCAGGGGGTTCCCCCTGCCTGGTCCTGGGGACCCCCCCACACCCGCTGGGTTCAGTAACCGCCCCCCCCAGAGCTGCGCTCAGCTCCCACACCGGCAGGACCGCTCCGGCCTCGGAGCCGAGCCCGGCCGCAGTGCAGCCCAGCAGGGCCGGTCCAGACCGGTTCTGCAGCCCCGGTGTTTCCCAAACCGAGGACCAGAGCAACTGCCAGTCCCCAGCCCTGTTCCCCCGGGATTCGGCCCCGGCCTTCCCGACAGGAGGGGGTCCAGATTCAGAGACACAGCCTGGGCCCTGGCTAAGTGCTAAAAGAGGACAGTGACTGTTGTAAAAGCCACGGGTTCGAGAGCCACTGTGCCTTCACAGCAAGAGAGCTCTGCCGGTACTCCCAATCCCAATCCCCACCTCCCGTTCCCCAATCCCTGATTCCTGGTCTATTATCCCCAAACCCCAATTCCTAATCCCCAAACCCCAATCTATTTCTCCAATCCCTAATCCCCGATTCCTGATCTATCATCCCCATCCCTGATCCCCGATTCCCAATCTATTATCCCCGATTCCCGATCTATTATCCTCAATCCCTGATCCCCTTTCCCTTTCCCTCTGCAGCAAGCCTGCGGAACAAGGAGCGCCACCACCTGCCTGTCCTTCCAGTCGCCTCCCCAGGGGGGCGCCGCCGAGCCCGGGAGAGGATCTTCTCCACCTGCGAGGTGCCTGAAGCTGTCATACAGCAGCTCATCCGCAGCTCAGGTAACAAGGCGTCAGCGCCGCTCGGGTCGGGCCAGGCCAGCTGACCCGATACCGTCATACAGCAGCTCATCCGCAGCTCAGGTAACAGGGCGTCAGCGCCGCTCGGGTCGGGCCGGGCCAGCTGATCCGATACCGTCATACAGCAGCTCTTCCTGTCTAACAGGTACTGTTAGAGAGAAGCCAGGGTATCGGCTTCAACAGCATGGCTGGGCAGCTTGTTCCACACTCCCACTACCCTTTGTGTAAAGAAGTGCCTCCTGCTCTCGGTTTTATATTCAAATTCAGGAAGGGGATATTTTCACTTTTAAAATGTTTTTAAATCGTAAACAGTTTGAGCCTGAGACAAGAACTTGCTGGCGGCCTCTGGCTGTCATGTTAACGATCCTGCAGCTAATTAAACAATTACATCAGCTCCGACACTGAGCCCAGAAGGGCCCCCAGAGACCCCCAGAGGTTCAGTGGCTCTGGTGTGCAGGACGGTCCGAGCGGGACGATCACTCTCTCTCCTCTCCCCCGGTCCGGTCCGGTCCGGTCAGAGAGGGACAGGAGGCAGAGGGCCCTGCAGGCCCGGCGCACCTGCCTGGGCCGGGTCTGGGGCGCCCTGCTGGACCGGTGCCGCCTGCTCTATCAGATCGTCTTCGCCTTCACCGAGTCGCGCCCCCTCGACAACTTCCTGCTGGCGGTCGTGGTGCTGAACACGGGCTCGCTGGTGGCCCAGACCTTCGACAGCGTGGCCGTGCGCGGAGGTAGGAGGCCGGTTCTGCGCGCGGCGCGGCGCGGCCCGGTCCGATCACCCTGCTCACCACCCCCTGCTCCCTGTCCAGGCTGGTTCTTCTCCGCCATGGACGCCAGCTTCCTCTCCATCTACCTGATGGAGTTCGCGCTCAAGGTGTTCGTCTGGGGCCGCGTCTACTTCAGGAACGCCTGGAACATCCTGGGTGAGTCAGGGGGCTGGACACGTCCCGGACACTGGACAGCTCAGGGCTGGACACGTCCCGGACACTGGACAGCTCAGGGCTGGACACGTCCCGGACACTGGACAGCTCAGGGCTGGACACTTCTTACTCATTTGACAGCTCAGGGCTGGACACATCCCAGACACTGGACAGCTCAGGGCTGGACACATCCCAGACACTGGACAGCTCAGGGCTGGACACATCCCAGACACTGGACGGCTCAGGGCTGGACACATCCCAGACACTGGACGGCTCAGGGCTGGACACATCCCAGACACTGGACGGCTCAGGGCTGGACACAACCCCTACACTGGACGGCCCAGGCACATTTTACTTAAAAACAAAGGACCCCCCGATCCTGGTGAGCACCCCCAGACCGCACCGCCGCCGGCGGCAGCCCCAGGGTTCCCCACTCACGGCCGGAGCTCAGACACGTCCCCCCGCCTTCCAGACTTCGTCATCGTCTTCATGAGCCTGGTGGACTTCGTCCTGCCCCTGATCCAGTCCACCAGCAGCTTCAGCAGCGGGAACGCCTCCACGGTCTTCCGGATCCTGCGCATCTTCAAGGGCATCCGGGCCATCCGGGCCTTCCGGGTGCTCCGGACGATCCGGTAGGACCCCCGCGCTCTTCTGTTCTGGGATAGCCTCTCTGGGATAGTCCGGGGAAAACTATCCCAGAGTGTACTGACATCAGAACACTGTGGATCCGGTGCGGTCTGGCTAGACCAGGAGGACAGCTGGTCCGGCGGTTCAGGTCCGGTCCTGTCAGACCAGGAGGACAGCTGGTCCGGCGGTTCAGGTCCGGTCCTGTTAGACCAGGAGGACAGCTGGTCCGGCGGTTCAGGTCCGGTCTTGTCAGACCAGGAGGACAGCTGGTCCAGTGGTTCAGGTCCGGTCCTGTTAGACCAGGAGGACAGCTGTCCAGTGGTTCAGGTCCGGTCCTATTAGACCAGGAGGACAGCTGGTCCGGCGGCTCAGGTCCGGTCCTGTTAGACCAGGAGGACAGCTGGTCCGGCGGTTCAGGTCCGGTCCTGTTAGACCAGGAGGACAGCTGGTCCGGCGGTTCAGGTCCGGTCTTGTCAGACCAGGAGGACAGCTGGTCCGGTGGTTCAGGTCCGGTCCTGTTAGACCAGGAGGACAGCTGGTCTTGAAGATGAGTTTGCAAGCATCACTAACCACCTCTCTCCCTTGTGTCTCTGTCCTCCCTTGCTCTCCCTGGTACTGTCCAGATTCTTACAGAACCTGCAGGCCATCATGTCCACCTGCCTACAGTCTCTCCAGTCCATGGGAGCCATCATCGTACTAATGTTCACCTTCCTGTGTATCCTTATTTTATCGTTGGACAGCTCACGGACACTTCCCATACACTGGACAGCTCGGGACTGGACACTTTCTGTACCGTGGACAGCTCAGGGCTGGACACTTCCTATACACTGGACAGTCACCAGAGCACAGTGGTCAAACACTCCCTCTCTGAATCAGACATGAGGGTGGCTTGATGCCTTAGCGTCCAGTCATGTTTGCGGTCATCTTCCGGGAGATGTTCAGTGTGTCGGACCCAGAGCGCTTCGGGTCCATGTTCAAGACCATCTTCACCCTCTTCCAGCTGCTCACCCTGGATGACTGGGCCTACATCTACTCCACCAGCCGAGACCGGGGTGAGACAGAGCGCACGCCAGGAGACCTGCCTGCCCCATCCGCAGTGCAGACACACTGCCCTCAGCTCCGACAACTGCTCTCAGCACAGTCACACAGGCACACTGCTCTCAGCACAGTCACACCAACACACTGCTCTCAGCACAGTCACACCAACACACTGCTCTCAGCACAGTCACACAGGCACACTGCTCTCAGCACAGTCACACCAACACACTGCTCTCAGCACAGTCACACCAACACACTGCTCTCAGCTCCGTCACACAGACACACTGCTCTCAGCACAGTCACACCAACACACTGCTCTCAGCACAGTCATACCAACACACTGCTCTCAGCTCCGTCACACTGACACACTGCTCTCAGCTCCGTCACACAGGCACACTCCTCTCAGCTCCGTCACACAGACACACTGCTCTCAGCACAGTCACACCAACACACTGGTCTCAGCTCCGTCACACCGACACACTGCTCTCAGCTCCGTCACACCGACACACTGCTCTCAGCTCCGTCACACAGGCACACTCCTCTCAGCTCCGTCACACCAACACACTGCTCTCAGCAGTCACACCAACACACTGCTCTCAGCTCCGTCACACAGACACACTGCTCTCAGCACAGTCACACCAACACACTGCTCTCAGCACAGTCATACCAACACACTGCTCTCAGCTCCGTCACACCGACACACTGCTCTCAGCTCCGTCACACAGACTCACAGAAACACTGCAACATGAGCAGCAAGAGAGCATCATCACTATACACCAGAGAGGGTCACAGGTGATGTGAGGCGCCCCTGGTGTGTGCAGCTGCTGTCCCCTCCATCAGAGACTAGAGAGCGACCGAGTTCCTTCAGCCTGTAATGAGTGAGAGAGTGTGTACAGACAGCACAACTGCGTCTCCCAGCCGGCTGAGTGTCTCCGGTTCTCCCGCAGGCTACTCCTACATCATCATCTTCCTGGTGCTGTACATTGTGGTGGAGTACTTCACCTTCCTCAAGTGGGTTCCCCTCCGCCACCCGAACCCCAGACAATCACCCTGACCTTTCGCACACTCCAGTCGTGTCCTTCTCTGCAAGGTCTGAGGCTGTGGATCAAGCATCTCCTTCTCTCTCCCATCTTCCTCCCACCCATTCTCCCAATCCTCCTCCCGTCTCCTCTCTCTCCTCAGCCTGTTCATCGCCGTCCTGGTTGATAACTTCCAGCTGGCCATCAAGAGGCGCATGGAGAGGAAGAAGGACAAGGTGGGTGTCATCTGGGTGCTGGGGTGGGGTGGCACATTTCTGCCACTCTGAAATGTGCAGATTCTGGGGCCTGAAGGATCAGTAAGCCTTTCTAAACTCATCACCTCCTGAACGCAGGGGTACAAAACCACAGACATTCGGTCTTGTTGGACCAGCTGGTCTGGCGGGTCAGGTCCAGTCCTGTTAGACCAGGAGGACAGCTGGTCCGGCGGTTCAGTTCAGGTCCTGTCAGACCAGGAGGACAGCTGGTCCAGTGGTTCAGGTCCGGTCCTGTCAGACCAGGAGGACAGCTGGTCTGGCAGTTCAGGTCCGGTCTTGTTGGACCAGCTGGTCCGGTGGTTCAGGTCCAGTCCTGTTAGACCGGGAGGACAGCTGGTCCAGCGGTTCAGGTCTGGTCTTGTTGGACTGGGAGGACAGCTGGTCCAGTGACTCAGTCCTGAAGATGAGTTTGTTAGCATCGTTAACCACCTCTCTCTCCTGTGTGTCCCTGTCCTGCCTTGCTCTGCCCGGTACTGTCCCGATTCTTACAGAACCTGCAGCTCTCTGTGTCCCCGAGCGAGGGACTGAACCCCCTTGTATTCAGACATCTGAATGAGACTCATCTCGGATGTAAACCTGAAGTAAATGAGTTGTTATAAATTAGCACTGCAAGCCCTGACAAGAATGCCACAGCATGATATCGACCTTACAAGACAACAAGGCCAGTCGTGTCAGGAACACAGCCCTCTGCAATAACCTCTTCTCCCTCTGCAGTCCTCCACCCTCGACGACTTTGAGGACGACACGGCGGCTCTGAAGAAGAAGGGTAGCCTGGAGCCTCCAAATTTCACACATCCAAAACCTCACTGTGGTACACTATGGTGAAGGTACAGTAGAGCCCAGTGAGATGAGGGTAAAGGTACAAAGGCAGTGTCTTTCCCTTGAAGGTCAGCTGTCAGAGGAGCAGGACAATGAGACCTTCCTTCAGAGAGCCATTCAGCAGAACTACAGCCAGAACAAATTCAGCAAGAGGTTAGTGACTGAGGCCCAAGGACCAGAGCCAACTCAGAACATGGACTGGACTAGTTGATTCTGTACCTCTACAGTCCAGAGCCCGCTGGTCCAGTCTGGGTCACACTGTACCCCTACAGTCCAGAGATCACCTTTCCAGTGTGTGTCACACTGTACCCCTACAGTCCAGAGCTCGCTGGTCCAGTCTGGGTCACGCTGTACCCCTACAGTCCAGAGCCCGCCGGTCCAGTCTGGGTCACGCTGTACCCCTACAGTCCAGAGATCGCCGGTCCAGTCTGGGTCACGCTGTACCCCTACAGTCCGGAGATCACTGGTCCAGTCTGGGTCACACTGTACCCCTACAGTCCGGAGATCACTGGTCCAGTCTGGGTCACCCTGTACCCCTACAGTCCAGTCTGGGTCACACTGTACCCCTACAGTCTGGAGATCACTGCCCAGTCTGGGTCACGCTGTACCCCTACAGTCCGGAGATCACTGGTCCAGTCTGGGTCACACTGTACCCCTACAGTCCGGAGATCACTGGTCCAGTCTGGGTCACACTGTATGCCTACAGTCCAGTCTGGGTCACACTGTACCCCTACAGTCCAGTCTGGGTCACACTGTACCCCTACAGTCCGGAGATCACTGGTCCAGTCTGGGTCACACTGTACCCCTACAGTCCGGAGATCACTGGTCCAGTCTGGGTCACACTGTACCCCTACAGTCCAGTCTGGGTCACACTGTACCCCTACAATATGAGGAGAAGTAGCTGTTAGAGGGGGACAGCGTACCTGAGTAAGTCAGCCTCCTCGTCTGCCCCCAGGGAGGTCCAGCTGATGACCAGCTACTTCCGGCTGCTGGCGGCCATCGACCTCCAGCACCACGCCTTCCGGTCGCAGGGAGCCACGCTGGACCGGGTCGTCGACACCTTCTTCGAGGTGAGCCCCTGCTCCCACGTCCTGGGCGCCCCGCCCTGCTTGAATTCTCGGGGAAGCTGGGAGCAGCCTGGGCACAACCGTGGGCGCCTGGGGGTGAAAAGGGGGGTGGGGGGGCGATTTTCCGCAGTTCAAAATACTGCCGCTACCCACCCCTGCAGAAACACACTCTTCGACAGCGCCAGTGTACCCCCCAGGGGTGGGGCCCGGTCACGGGTCAGAGCCAGCTGTGCCACGCTGACCAGCCCAGTGAGGACGATCCCCGCAGAAGTGAAAACAGACTCGGGGTGCCACATTCACCCCCTCTGGGGGGGGTCTACTGTCCGTGGTTGCGGTTATTATTAATTATTACTGTTCTCGTTATTCAATTAACTGGACGACTGTAAGCCTTCTAACCGGCCCCCAGGGAAAAAGAGTGGGGGGGCAGTGAATGCTCAAGAAACACCCCACTGTGACCCCTCGAGACAATAATAGGGTTAATTGTTTAATTGGCGGGAGCAGACCCAGGATGGCACCAGGCCCCAGGTTTCACGGTTCTCTGCTCTCTAGCGCCATCAGCTGGCCAGAAGAAGCCCCAGTGGCTGGGGCCCCTGAAAGGCCTTTTCTACGAGACACAACGGCACCCGAAACGACCCACCGCTGCCCCACCCCTCCCCTCCCCGCCCCGCCCCCCAAAATCCAGCACACACGTTTACAAAACAACCTGTCGCCTTTATTCCAAACCGAGCTGCCCGTCGGGCAGGCAGGGTCACCGAGAACAGCAGTCCGCTGGGAAAATAACAAAATCCCGCAATCCCAGAACAACGGGGTCTTCCCGACCTGTGGAGCAGGAATCAACCCCCCCCCCGTCCCAGACTCCAGCTCCAGACCCGGAGTCCGGGCGCAGGAGATCCGGCAGGGACCGGAGGGAGCGCTCCCCAGTCTGGAAATAGTCCGACGGCTGAGGGTCCGAGTTTATGGCAGCTGCACAGTCACGGTCTTGGCACAGGGTTCGACAGACGTGGGCAGACACACGGACACCGCCCCCCTTGACCGGGACGTGGGGGCGTGGCTCAGGACCACCATGGAAGCTCGGGTTCTCCGGGATCCTTCGGGGAACAGCTGGACGAGATCCCGGGATCCGAAAGGCAGTGGAGGGGCGCCCCGATCCTCACCGCCCCGCCTCTCTCCCTCTCGTTGCAGGCGGCGGAGGAGGAGGAGGAGTGTCACGGACAGGAGAAGGACTGAGAGCCCCCACCAGCCCCCCCCCAATAAAGACCCCGCTGACCCACACCGGCTCGCTTCCTCGTGCCGTGAGAAATTCCCAGATCCCCGCCCCTCCCTGTGGGGGATCGGCGCTCCTCGCTCTGGTCCTGGAGAGTCACTGCGTTCACGGTCATGAAGACCCCTCATTGATTCCAGTCACTGAGACCCCTAACTGAGAGCACGGATTCCACTAACAGAGATCAAGTCATAGATTCCTGCAGCCGAGACCCCTAGTTGATTCTGTGAGGTCACTGCAAGCACCCCAAGAAACATCCCCTTTGGCTCCGAGGGACCAGGAGAGAGGAGCTCCGATACAGATCATTTAAAAAAAAGCAGGAGGGTGCTGATCAATACCGGCCTGAGATCAGCTGCCCGGTCAGAGCGCGCCACGCGGCTCAGTCTGAATAATGTCAGCCTGCTGGAACAGGGGTGGGGGAGAGGTCACTCTGCCCCCTGGTGGCCCACCCCAGCAGCAGAGGGAGTGACTGCCCGTTTCCCACGGTGCTTTGCGGGAGGCGAGGCTTGGCGTCCCCTCCGGTGGCCCAGCCAGGCTGAAATACCGAAGGGGGGTGTTTGAGCGTGCTCCAGCGTCCGCTTGGTGGCGTGCCCCCGTCGGTCACGGTCTCGGGGAGGCAGGGGGGCGGTCAGTTGCCGGCGGGGTCCAGCGGGCCGGTGACCCGGAAGCGGATGCCGTTGCCGGGCAGCGGGGAGGGGATGAGCGGGCAGAGCCAGGCCAGGTACCAGCGCCGGCCCAGGCACTCCTGGAGGTTGCGGCGCCAGCCCAGGCTGTAGGGGCGGCGGCTGGAGTACCACTCCCGCGTGGTCTGGCCGCGCAGCATCAGCGCCACGTGGAAGAACAGGAAGGCCGCCACCAGCAGGAAGCCCACGACGCAGGTGTCGGCGATGAAGGCGAAGGCGAACGCCCTCGCGGTGACCTGGCCTGAGACAGGGGAGAGGAGGAGGCACGGGGAGGGGAGGGGAGAGGAGGAGAGAGAGAGGGGAGAGGAGGCACAGGGAGGGGAGGGGAGAGGAGAGGAGGAGAGAGAGAGGGGAGAGGAGGCACAGAGAGGGGAGGGGAGAGGAGGAGAGAGAGAGGTGAGAGGAGGCACAGGGAGGGGAGGGGAGAGGAGAAGAGAGAGAGGGGAGAGGAGGCACAGGGAGGGGAGGGGAGAGGAGGAGAGAGAGGGGAGGGGAGAGGAGAGGAGGAGAGAGAGAGACAAGGAGAAGAGGGAGACCCAGGGAGAGGAGGGGAGATAGGCGAGAGAGATGGGAAAGGAGAGAGAGGGGAGAGGAGACACAGGGAGGAGATGGGAGACATGACAGTGAGTGACACGACCCAGGCTCGCACGGAGGAACACCCTCCAGCACCTATAGGTCCCGCACACGCAAGAGCGAGTGTGTCTGTGTGGGTTTGTGACTGCACCTGTGCACAGATTCGAGTGTGAATCTGAGCGTGTGCAATTGTGCACGTGTGTGTGTGAGTGTGAGCGAGTGCACGTGAGCGTGTGTACGTGTGCAATTGTGCACGTGTGTGTGTGCGCGTGTGAGTGTGAGCGAGTGCACGTGAGCGTGTGTACGTGTGCAATTGTGCACGTGTGTGTGTGCGCGTGCAAGTGTGAGCGAGTGCACGTGAGCGTGTGAACGTGAGCATGGGCGTGTGAGCGTGCGCACGCCCGTGTGCATGCGAATGCGTGCGCGTGAGTGTGCACATGTCCATGTGTGTGAACGCGCGTCACCCGGCAGGCGGGGGGGGGGGGGGGGGCGCGACTGACCGGAGACCAGCATGACCCAGGGCGCGAGCAGCAGCAGGACGCTGTGCAGGGTGAGCCCCTCGCTCAGGAGCAGCAGGAAGACCTCGGCGTTGAGCACCACGGCGTACAGCAGCCCCGCCCACATGAAGAGCAGGCTGCTCAGGAAGTAGCGGTAGTTGCGGAAGCCGACGCACTGGCCGAAGAAGACGCAGTGGTGGTCCCGGCGCAGGACGCACACCCGGCAGTCGTAGCAGTGGGAGCAGCGCGGGGGGGTGTGCGTCTCACAGCTGTAGCAGTACCTGGGGGGGACAGAGCAGCAGTTAGCGAACCGGCCTTACACAGAGCCAGCCACCAGGGGGACAGGAAGGACAAGTCAGCTGGTCCGGTGGCTCGGGTCCGGTTCTGTTAGACCAGGGGGACAGCTGGTCCGGTGGCTCGGGTCCGGTTCTGTTAGACCAGGACGACAGCTGGTCCGGTGGTTCAGGTCCGGTCCTGTTAGACCAGGGGGACAGCTGGTCCAGTGGCTCGGGTCCGGTTCTGTTAGACCAGGGGGACAGCTGGTCCGGTGGCTCGGGTCCGGTTCTGTTAGACCAGGGGGACAGCTGGTCCAGTGGCTCGGGTCCGGTCCTGTTAGACCAGGGGGACAGCTGGTCCGGTTCTGTTAGACCAGGAGGACAGCTGGTCCAGTGGTTCAGGTCCAGTCTTGTTAGACCAGGGGGACAGCTGGTCCAGTGGCTCGGGTACGATTCTGTTAGACCAGGGGGACAGCTGGTCCGGTTCTGTTAGACCAGGAGGACAGCTGGTCCAGTGGTTCAGGTCCGGTCTTGTTAGACCAGGGGGACAGCTGGTCCGGTGGCTCGGGTCCGGTCCTGTTAGACCAGGGGGACAGCTGGTCCAGTGGTTCAGGTCCAGTCTTGTTAGACCAGGGGGACAGCTGGTCCAGTGGCTCGGGTTCGATTCTGTTAGACCAGGGGGACAGCTGGTCCGGTTCTGTTAGACCAGGAGGACAGCTGGTCCGGTAGCTCAGGGTAGGGACAGGGGCGGCACAGCGATGCAGTGCTCTGCGGTGCTGCCTCGCAGCGCTGGGGCACAGGGTTCGATGGCGGAGCTGGGTGCTGTCTGTGTGGAGTTTGCATGCTCTCCCTATGTTGGCGTGGGTTTCCTCCGGGAGCTCCGGCTACCTTCCGCGGTGCAAAGGCATGCTGGGAGGTGAACAGGCTTGTGGGAAAACTGGCCATGGTGTGAGAGTGTGACGGACTGGTGTCCTGTCCAGGGGGTACCCTGCCATGCACCCAGTGCTTGCTGGGATAGACCCTGTACTGGAAGACGGCGGGACCGGTGTAAGCCGCCCTCGCCAGACCTACCTCCAGCCCTGGCCCACGCCCTCCCCTCCGAGGAAGACCCCCCGCACGCTGGGGTCCGTCCTGAGGAAGAGCACGGAGTTCCAGGCGATGTTGCCCAGCATGAAGGCCTGGGCGCCCAGGTGGGCCGCCTTCCACGGCGCCGTCCAGCCCGCCCGCCCCGGCGCCTCCGCCAGGACCAGGTAGCTGACCTCCGCCGTGATGGACAGCACGAGCAGCGTGTTCACCACCACCGGCAGGCGGCGGCACGCGCGCTCCAGCCGGCCCCACGCGCGGTAGCAGAACGACCGCATGCTGGGCCGCAGGCCGGAAGCCGGAAGCCGGAAGCCCGGAGGGTTCGAGTCGCTGAGCAACGACAAGTTGTATGTTGTTGGTGGGGGTTTTTCGGCCAAACAATTTAACGCAAAAAAACGTGTGCGTGCTTCTTTCAACAACGCCCCCCTCTTCCCTATAAATACGTGCGGACAAGTACAGCCCGTCTACGCCAGAAACGCAGATACAATACGAATCTTCTCGCTACAGCGCCGTCGTCTCATCTGTAATTAACGGTCTCTCCCTCTCCTTCTCCTCCTCCCGGCGGCTTCCAAACGCATCTCTTCGAGAACAAAGCCGACAGCGATCATAGGAAGAAAAGAAACAAAACAAGGATCGCCTCTTCCAGGCTTTCGGAAAGACGAGAAAAAGTACAAATGTTTCGGGGCTGTAACTGACGCCTCCCACGCTCCAAATAAAAAAAAAAATAAAATAAAAGAGGGGTAAAAATCTGACGGTTTTAATAGTGAAATACCTGCCCCGCACAGCACCTCAGCGCCTGCTCCGCGGACACACCGCGACGCGCACAGGTGTCACAGTTAAAACAGTCCCCTCCCCCTGTCCCTTCCCACTGGTTCCGAGCCGCATGTCCGAGAGCCGGGCTACCCCACAGGGACGAAGCAAAGGTTACAAAAGAGAGGAGGACTCAGCCCGTCCGGAAACAAGGGGTGTCGAATTCGACAGCAGGGCTGGGCAGCCTGTTCCACACTCCCGCCACCCTTAGTGTGAGGTGGTGTCTACGCTGTGCTCTTCCGCACAGTCTCTCAGCATTTCTGAACGCTTGAACCAGGTCTCCTCGTAGTCGTATCCGTCTAAGACACCTTAAATCCTGGAGGATATCTGTCCGCTCTTTGTCGGATGGACTCCAGAGCCGCGGTGTCTTTTTCTGTAAGGAGGAGACCACAATTCAATTCAGTTGAATTCAAGGTGCTTTATTGTCATGACCACTGAGTGAAATCAGTGCTGCCGAAGCCAAACAGATACAATTAACATTAAAAAAAATCAGACATTTACAAGTCAAATACAAAATCACACACAGTATTCTAAATGAACCTCGGCTGATTTTTTTTTTTTAATCTGCCTAAACACCACTTTCGCTCCCCGTGGACACACACACGCCCCCCCCCAGAGGTTTTGACACTAAGAAGATCTGTGCTCTATCCGCCTGCACTGATGGGGGAGGGGGCCGAGCCGTTAAACCGTGCGAGAGTGCAGGGTCGCTGTCAGGGGCGGACCTGCTCGGTATCGGCACGGTACCGCGCAGTGGAACCCCACTCGACGCCCCACGTGTCTGTTTGAAAGAGACTTTTGGGGTCCGGGTCGCTCACTCAGCGCCGTCAGTCGGGTGTGTCAAGAGGACGCGTGTCTGCAAGACGCTTTCGTGAGCGCCGGGCCGCTCTCCCGCACCCACCCGGTAATCCCCGGCAATCCGCTCTGATCCACCCGTGACCTGGGTCCTGCGCGTCCGGGCTCGAGGATGGACCCGCGGTTCCTGGGCGACAGCGGGCTGGGAGCGCACGAGGGGCTGCGCCGCAGGTAAATTCTCCTGCCCCCCTGCTAGTGCACCTGCCCCTACTCCTACTCCTGCCCCTTCACCTGCCCGTGCCCCTACCCCTGCACCTGCACCTGCCCCTGCCCCTGCCCCTGCTACTGCTACTGCTCCTACCCCTTCACCTGCCCCTGCCCCTGCCCCTGCTACTGCTACTGCTCCTACCCCTTCACCTGCCCCTGCCCCTGCCCCTGCTACTGCTCCTACCCCTTCACCTGCCCCTGCCCCTGCCCCTGCTACTGCCCCTACCCCTTCACTTGCCCCTGCCCCTGCCCCTGCCCCTGCTACTGCTCCTACCCCTTCACCTGCCCCTGCTCCTGCCCCTGCCCCTGCCCCTGCTACTGCTCCTACCCCTTCACCTGCCCCTGCCCCTGCCCCTGCCCCTGCTACTGCTCCTACCCCTTCACCTGCCCCTGCTCCTGCCCCTGCCCCTGCTACTGCTCCTACCCCTTCACCTGCCCCTGCCCCTGCTACTGCTACTGCTCCTACCCCTTCACCTGCCCCTGCCCCTGCCCCTGCTACTGCTCCTACCCCTTCACCTGCCCCTGCCCCTGCTACTGCTCCTACCCCTTCACCTGCCCCTGCCCCTGCTACTGCTACTGCTCCTACCCCTTCACCTGCCCCTGCCCCTGCCCCTGCTACTGCTCCTACCCCTTCACCTGCCCCTGCCCCTGCTACTGCTCCTACCCCTTCACCTGCCCCTGCCCCTGCTACTGCTCCTACCCCTTCACCTGCCCCTGCCCCTGCTACTGCTACTGCTCCTACCCCTTCACCTGCCCCTGCCCCTGCCCCTGCTACTGCTCCTACCCCTTCACCTGCCCCTGCCCCTGCCCCTGCCCCTGCTACTGCTCCTACCCCTTCACCTGCCCCTGCTCCTGCCCCTGCCCCTGCTACTGCTCCTACCCCTTCACCTGCCCCTGCCCCTGCTACTGCTACTGCTCCTACCCCTTCACCTGCCCCTGCCCCTGCCCCTGCTACTGCTCCTACCCCTTCACCTGCCCCTGCCCCTGCTACTGCTCCTACCCCTTCACCTGCCCCTGCCCCTACCCCTGCACTTGCACCTGCCCCTACCCCTGCTACTGCTCCTACCCCTTCACCTGCCCCTGCCCCTGCTCCTGCCCCCTGCCCCCTGCCCCCTACTCCTGCCCCTGCCCCTGCCCCTGCGCCTGCACCTGCCCCCTGCCCCTGCCCCCTGCTCCTGCCCCAGAGGATTTTCTGACAGTAGTGCTCGTGTGGTCGGTATCAGAAGCGCATAATCTGACGGGCAATCCTAGTCTGTGATTAGCCGGAGGCTCAAAATTTCGCCGCACCGCCTCCTTTCCGCCGCACGGTGGCAGCAACGCGCGATCGTTTTCAGAGGGCGAGACTGCGGACACTGGAGAGTGGCGGGCGACGGGAACAGGCAGATTCCCCTGAGATCCTTCAGAAAACAGCTGGAAGAGTTCTTTGGATCGATGAACGGCTGCTCTCATGTGGTGAACGCTGCTCCTTTATACCAGATGATGTTGGTTAAGGTGTTGGTTAGTGAATGTGTTCCAGAGACCTGTGACGTAGCTGTGTGTGCCCCCTCTCTCTCTAATCCAGCCAGCAGAGGAGACTGGAGCTGCAGGGCGCCCTCAGCAGGCTGCAGAGGGCACAGCACCTGTGAGTGAGGCCCCTCAATGTCTGTGCCGAGTGTGTGTCAGTTCACTGTGGCCAGTGGGTGTGTCTGTGTGGTTAGTGGGTGTGTCTGTGTGGCCAGTGGGTGTGTCTGTGTGGTCACCTATTGTTTAGTTGAACTGTCAAATCAGTGTGTGATTGTGCACTTGCCATCCACAGTAAAATCACAGTACAGCGCAGTAGAGCCCAGCAAGATCAGGGTAAAAGCACAGCACAGCGCAGTAGAGCCCAGTGAGATCAGGGTAAAAGCACAGTACAGTGCAGTAGAGCCCAGTGAGACCGGGGTAAAAGCACAGTACAGATACAGGTGTAAGTGTGGCCCAGCTCCCTGCCCCTCCCTCTCTCTGTGTCCAGGCAGCGGGCCGCGGAGCTGCAGGCGCAGTGGCGGGACGTCTGCGAGAGGGAGGGGAGGGCTCGGCTCCGGAACAGCCAGCTCCTGGCGGACTTCCAGAGGGCCGTGGACACTGCGCGGGAGCTGTCGGCACGCGCCGCCGCCATGGCGACCATCAGGGTGAGTGCCCGTGCTCCGCCACTGCTGGCCCACGACGCCGTGGGTGAACTGGTCCCCCCCCGCGCTCCTCCCCCATGCCCCTGCAGTGCCGCTGGCCGACCGAGCGGAGCTGGTTGCAATCTAACGCCCTCCTCCCCGCTGGCGCAGGCGGAGTACGAGGCGCAGCTGCAGCGGCGTTTCCCACACTGGCGACAGGCGCTGCTGGGCGATCGGAGCTCACCACAGGAGCCCCCCCGTCCCAGCCGCGCGCCCCAGCTTCCCCGCGGCCTCCCTGTTCCGGCGCCGTGCGGGGAGGGGAGGCGCAGGGAGGCAGGGGGCGTCTATCCCCACCCGCTGGGGAGACTCCCGCCAGGGACTAATCCCGACCAAGCTGGCGGCTACCGGCTGGCCCCCCTGCATTTCACCCCAGCCCGGGGGTCAGAGGGCACAGAGAAGAGGGAGGTGTGGTGTCCCCCAGGAACTGGGCGGCTGCTGTGTCACCCTGTCAGCTTGTTTAGGGACCCCGAGTCTCTCCGGCTCCAGGGAGAAGACCTCCGGGCACCATCTCCGGTCTGGGGGTCGCCGCGTGGGGACACGTCCGCTGCTCCCCAGCTCCCCGACGGACTGGCCAGGCGCCGAGAGGGGCCGGGGAGGAAGAGCGACCGCGCTGGGCTGGACGTCCGGCCAGGTGAGGCGAGCGCTCGGCCGTCGGTGCTCCTCCTGCTCCTCCTGCTCCCGGGGGGCGAATCCGGTCGGGGCAGGTCGCCGGATTCCTTGAGCGCTCCGGGCCCAGCGGCTGCTGCTCTCCCCACAGTCCGGCTCCGCTCGCGGGATGCCCCGGAGACCGGCCCCGCCCTCGACGACGCCCATGGCGACGCCCCGGAGACAGGCCTCACCCATGGCGACGCCCCGGAGACAGGCCTCGCCCATGGCGACGCCCCGGAGACAGGCCTCGCCCACGGCGACGCCCCGGAGACAGGCCTCGCCCACGGCGACGCCCCGGAGACCGACCCCGCCCTTGACGACGCCCCGGAGACCGGCCCCGCCCTCGGCGACGCCCCGGAGACAGGCCTCGCCCACGGCGATGCCCCGGAGACAGGCCTCACCCATGGCGACGCCCCGGAGACCGGCCCCGCCCTCGGCGACGTCCCAGAAACCGGCCCCACCCTCGACGACTCACCAGAGACTGGCCCCGCCCTCAGTGATGCAGGGAGCAGGGACGCGGACAGGGCCACTGCCGCGAGGAGGAGGAGGAGGAGGAATCCGCAGAGACAGGGGCCGGAGGAGCGATCTTCCTCCCGGGAGTAAGTAACCCTCTGTGATCTCTTTGCTGCGGGAAAAGGAAATATCTGGGACCACGGTCCTCACTCCCTGCTCCCGGAAAGTCCCAGGCCTGCTGCTTTTACAGGGAAGCTGAGCTCCTTGGTGACTGGAACCCGGAAACAGCTGTAACTGGGATCAGTTTGAGCTGGAATAAAGACTGGAGCCCATGTGACTCTCCAGGACAGGGAGTGAGGAGCACTGATCTGGGATATCGGCACAGAGCTACACGGGAATATAGTGGGGTCAGCACAGGGGGGTCACACTGCATTGGGGTGTCCAGTGGGGTCAGTGCTGGGGGACACTGCACTGGGGTGTCCAGTGGGGTCAGGGCCGGGGGTCACACTGCACTGGGGGTGACCTCTCTTCATGGTTTTAGGGACCTTGGACAGCCCCGAGACGCTGCGCTCACAGACTCCAGTGCAGAGGATAAGTCATACGAGAGGCCCCTGGTTCGAGGCACCCCAGGCAGGGCCAGGCCGTCAGAGACGAGCACCAGTGAGTCCGCTTCTGAGACTGAGAGCGGACCGCTGCCACCTGCTGGAGACATAGGGGAACTGCAGCTGTCTGACGCCGGGGCTAGAGGGTGGGTGGGGGCAGAGACGGAGGGGAGCGACCCAGGCGAGAGCGAGGCGGGGTCAGAGGTCAGCGGCGGGGCGGGGAGCCCGAGCCATCCCAGGAGAGGGGGGGAGCTGGGGGGCGTCACCAGCGAGCGAGAGGGGGCGTCTGCAGAGGAGGGGTCCAACGGCAGCCCGAGTGAAGCAGAGACCCCAGACCGCCAGGAGGGGTGCCGCACGGACACAGGGGCGCCAGACGAGCAGGAAGATCCGGAGAGCGACGGAGAGGAAGAGGAGGAGGAGGAGGAGGAGGAGAAGCGGGACAGCGAGGGGACAGACTCCGAAGACAGAATTGTCAGCTCCCCGCTGGGCGTCAGGTGCGAGCTCGGCCCGGACCACTCTGGGTTACCCGTTTCCCACTTTCCTCCCTGCTATCTGTCAGAGGCAGCTAGCGCCCCCATCTGGTTCAGCACCGCCAGTGGCCCGGTGCCTCCTCCGCTCCCAGTCCACTCCGTGCCAGGTTTTCCCAGGAGTCGGCTCCCTGGTGTAGTTAGTGAATTGATTAATCCTACCATCCGTTTTCCAATCGCTTTCCAGACACACACACACACACACACACACACACACGGCCAGTTTCCCAAGAAGCCAATTCACCTCCCAGCATGTCTGTAGACTGTGGCAGGAAACTGGAGCACCTGGAGGAAACCCACTGAAGCCCAGAGAGAACATGCAAGCTCCACACAGACGGCTGCCCAGGTCCAGAATCGAACCCAGGGCCGCCCTCATTCATAAATCAATTACACAATTAAGACCCTGAGCCACGGCCCCTGTACTGTGGGGGATCCGGGTTTCGCAATCCCCTGCTCGTGTCGAGCTGTTGACCTTTCGGTGGGTCGGTTTTGTGTTATTCCTGAGAGGCGTGCACACGCGGCGCCCGTCGCGATGAGCCAGCAGGGATATAACCTGGGAAGATCTCTCTGGGCCAGGGGGAGAGAGCTCCTGCTCCCGGCCCGATCCACAGCTCACCTGGGCTCCTCTCCACCACCGCAGGGCGGCACCAGAGAGCAGCGAGGGCCACCGGGAGACGGGCGCGGACGCCGGCGGCGTGACGGGTGGGTCCCTCGCGGCCGCGGATTGATGAGATTGATGAGATTGATGACTTGATTGATTGATGACCGATGATTGATGATTGATTATTGATGATGAGGGTGCAGGTGCACTGAAAATGTTAACAATTTAAAACAACCTTTAATGCCACCTGTTTCTAAAGATCTGGAGCGACCTCACTGTGAACAATTAAACCCATGATTGGTCAAATTAACCAATTTAGGGGTTATTGAGGACTGAGGACCTAAGTCCTCTTCCGTCCTCAAGGACTGCGGTTCTCTTAATGGAATAAACCACTGGCTTGGCCATCAGGAGCTGACGGGTGTGGCCAAACTCTAGAAACAGGGGATCTGTAGGACACACTGGGCTGGGGCTCCCCAGGACCTGACTTGGAGACCCCTAATTTAATAAAAACAAGAATATTCACCAACAATGAGAAACCCTTTGGATCTTGTCCAGCTGTTTCTTCGACAACATGGCTGGGTAGCACTGTGTGTAATGTAATCACTCCAGTCGTGATCCCAGGATCTCTGCTTCCTGTAAGAAGCCCGGGCATTGTCTTTAACAAAAGACACAGGAGGAGGGGGAGAGGGCGGGCTGGGCTGTCCTGCTAGGTCTCTCCTTAGGAAAATAGCGTCTTTGCACTGAGGTGGTTGCTCTGTTTGTCACCTGACCCAGGGTCTGCGGTCAACTCCCAGGGCATCGCGGGTCAGCGGAGGAGCTCTGAGGAGGAGGAGGAGGAGGAGGAAGTGGGTGTGAGCACCTCCAACGACATCAAGAGCAAAGGGGACGATGACGATGACGATGATGATGATTATGATGAAGATGAAGATGACAGCGATGAGATCGAAGCTCTCCTGGCTCCACAGGAAGATCCCAAAACGTCTTCTGGTCAGACGTGAGTGTCCATCCAGCGACAGTCCACCACCACACCAGCCTCTCGCTTCCACAGGCACTGGCGTGTCAAGTGTGTGTTAAAAACGACGTTAGAATGAGGATTTACTTGCAGAATTCAGTTCCAGAGATCCTTCTGTGTGGAGTCTGTATGCCCCCCCCCCCCCCTCCCTGAATGTCCCCGCCGGCGCCCGCCTCAGTGTCCGGGCGAATGAGCTCATCGAAGTAGCTCAGAGTCACTGACAGGGGCTTTCTCCTGGCAGAGCCGAGGAAGAGGAGGGGAGCCACTCCGGGAGGAAGGAGGGGTGCCCGCCGCCCGTCCCTGCCGCGGGGGAGCGCCCCGGGGGCACGCCGGACAGGTGCGCGTGCGCTGGGGGCGGGGGGTCTGACCGCACAGGAACGCCTCCTCCCGACCGAATCCGTCTGAAAGGCCGCGGGCAATTTCAGTCTGGGGAGGGGGGCCCCGCCAGCCCTGGTTTTGGGGAGACAGGTGTCTTGTGTCTCTCTCACAGGTGGGGGTGCTGTAGCTCACAGTAACAGGGAGCTGCCAGGTCCCACCAGCACCAGGGAAAGAGAGGCAAGTGAACACCTGTTCACCACCATCCACACGTACCATATTTCACCCTGATCTCACTGGGCTCTACCGCGCTGTACTGCGTTTTTACCCTGATCTCACTGGGCTCTACTGCGCTGGACTGTGCTTTTACCCTGATCTCACTGGGCTCTACTGCGCTGTACTGCGTTTTTACCCTGATCTCACTGGGCTCTACTGCGCTGTACTGCATTTTTACCCCGATCTCACTGGGCTCTACTGTGCTGTATTGTGCTTTTAGCCTGATCTCACTGGGCTCTACTGCGCTGTACTGTGCTTTTACCCCGATCTCACTGGGCTCTACTGCGCTGTACTGTGCTTTTACCCCGATCTCACTGGGCTCTACTGCGCTGTACTGCGTTTTTCCCCCGATCTCACTGGGCTCTACTGCGCTGTACTGTGCTTTTACCCTGATCTCACTGGGCTCTACTGCGCTGTACTGCGTTTTTACCCTGATCTCACTGGGCTCTACTGCGCTGTACTGCGTTTTTACCCTGATCTCACTGGGCTCTACTGCGCTGTACTGCATTTTTACCCCGATCTCACTGGGCTCTACTGTGCTGTATTGTGCTTTTAGCCTGATCTCACTGGGCTCTACTGCGCTGTACTGTGCTTTTACCCTGATCTCACTGGGCTTTACTGCGCTGGACTGTGCTTTTAGCCTGATCTCACTGGGCTCTACTGCGCTGTACTGTGCTTTTACCCTGATCTCACTGGGCTGTACTGCGCTGTACTGTGCTTTTACCCTGATCTCACTGGGCTCTACTGCGCTGTACTGCGTTTTTACCCTGATCTCACTGGGCTCTACTGCGCTGTACAGAGGACCACAGTGAAGTTCCTGAAGTCTGTCAGTAGAATGATCTCTAAAGGATGTTTCTTTCTAAGAGTTTTTCCCTTGCACTTTCAGGGTGAATCACAGCGGCACTCTCGCTGCCCAGAGCAAAGGTCAGTTCTGCTCAGTGGTAGCTTGCTCTTCCCCCTGTATGAGCCCTAGCTGTCCACCCTGGCTGGTCAGTGACCGTGTGTCCGTCTCCTGCAGCGCTCCGGAGGGACTCCGCGGACAGCACCGATCCGGGAACCCGAGCTCCCGCTACTCCGAAGCCCGGCTCCGCGCCCCCGGAAGTGCCCGACGAGTTTGACGATGTTTTCGACTGAGAGAGAGGTGGAGGACCCCAGCCTGCGCCCCAGAACGCTGCCGGGGCACCCCAAAACGGGTCGGTCCTGGTCCTGGTCCTGGGGAGGCCGGCGGGGGCAGCTGGTCCAGGGCAGGACCGGACAGACCCTGCGGGGGCTCTGGAGTGAGGAAGGGGGATGCTGTGAAGAATAAACATCTGTCCACAAAAACTGCTTCAGTCAAGTCCTTCGTTAGTTAATTAGCAGGATGAATGTATAGAACTGCAGTTGAGTGTTTCTGTGCATTGATGCTGTGTGTCAGTGTGCGCGTCAGCATGTGTACATTAAAAGGTGCTTGTGACAGTCCCACTCTTCATCAGTGTGTCAGTGTGCTAAATGATTACAAGATATTTAGCAGTATTACAAACCTCTAGTTTTTTTTTTTTTTTTGGTCGCTTTCATGTACAGTAGGTAGAAGAACTGCATTTGATCTGTTCAGAAAGTGACTCGGTTTTGTGGTCGCCTGCTAGAACTACAAATCCCACAAGGCCGCAGGACCGCCGTTTCCGGTCGAGAGACGCAGTTCCCATGATCCTCTGAGAGCGCTCGTTTGGTTTCCGTTCCTGCCTCGCTTGTT
Source organism: Atractosteus spatula (assembly GCF_055471065.1). NCBI lineage: Eukaryota > Metazoa > Chordata > Actinopteri > Semionotiformes > Lepisosteidae > Atractosteus > Atractosteus spatula. The sequence goes on from NW_028296641.1 coordinate 120,392, forward strand.
GTTTCTGTGATCCAGCCATGGCGACTGATGTACCGCCCGGCACCGAGCAAGCTCCGCCGGACCTCGGCAGCTCCGTTGCTGTCCTGAACACATGGAGCGTCCCGGAGCTTCAAGCCAAGCTAGCTGAGATTGGAGCCCCCACAATGGGTGAGTGTAAAGCGCGGGCTCCGTGGAGGGAGGGGGAAAGGCCGAGGCCTTGCGCCGAAGCCTCGGGCTCGAGTGGTCAGTCCACCCGAGCAGGCCGGCGCCAGTGGCGGTGGGCGGGCGTCTGGGGAACCCGGCGTTCAGGTTGCTCGGGTTCATTTCTATGGCGTACCCTTGTACAGAACCGTCAGAAACACATCTTTTCATTCAGGTTTTGCGCGTCTTGGCTTCACGGTTTGGCGCCGCGGAGTCTCTCGGCGAGCCTTTAGTTCGTGAAAGGGGGCTGTGATATAAAAGCGCTTTTAAAGAAATTGCTTTTGTTAGCTGCTGTAAACACCGGAGGCTTAACAGACCATCCGTTGGCCATCTCTGTAGCTATTTATATTTATTTCCAAGTCCTGCAGTTTCCCATCTCAGCTGCAGAGCCAGGTGAACCCCAGACCTCAGCCCTGCAGTTTCCCAGCTCAGGTGAACCCCAGACCTCAGCCCTGCAGTTTCCCAGCTCAGCTGAACCCCAGACCTCAGTCCTGCAGTTTCCCAGCTCAGCCCCAGTGCCAGTAGAAACCCAGGTCTTAGTGCATTACATGCTCTATCAGAATTTAGGATTTGTTACTTAGACAGAACCAGTACACTCTCACAGTCAGCCTGACGGTATTGGGGGTACTTGTGGTTATCTTGTGCTGTGGCTGTGTCTTTGCTCAGTGACAGTTCTGGACTGATGTTGTCTCTGTCCTCAGGCCCCAGAGAGGAGATGATTGACAGACTGAAGGCCTATGTGATGCAGGTGAGTATGTTCTGTCTGACGTGATTGATACAGTGACCTGTCTCACTCTCTCAGTTCAATTCAAGATGCTTTGTTGGCATGACCAATGAAGAGATCAGTGCTGCCAAAGCAAATACAACTTGCATAAAATCTCCAGACATTTACAGGAATTTCACAATACAGACCCATCTATATATAGTTACATGCAAACATATGAAGCATTACTGGGAGACAGGCTCACTGTTCCTCAGGCTGGGACAGGAGATCACACACTGGGCTGCCAGTTCCACTGAGTTCCCTCCTCCCATTCCCAGTAGGATTGGGACCCGTTGTGATTCTGGCAGGTGTGGGAACTCTGGGACTAGATTTCTGAGTTTAGGGAAGAATGTTTCTCTAATCCCAGAGTATCTGTCACAGTGCAGTAGGAAGTGCATCTCTGTCACTGCGGCTCGGGTCAGTGAGCCTCAGGACCAGCTGGCTCGGGGGGCTCTGTTTTGGGCTCAGCTCTTGGCTCAGCATGGCTTTGTGGTGGTAGGAGTTTTGGTTGGTGTGTTTTAGGTGTAGCCAATACTTTAATACTCTTTTCTGTATGTTTATCAATAGTGGGTACTGGCCTAATTCGGCCCTGCACCCGTTGTTAGGTGTTTTTCTCTGCACACGGAGGATGTTTCTACAGATCTCCATGTGCAGAGTTTCTGTGGGGTGTTTGTCCCATTGGGTGTAATCCTGGTCTGTGAGGGGACCCCACACTTCACTGCCGTATAGGGCAATGGGTTGGATTACACTTTGAAATATTTGGAACCAGATTCTTGTTGGTGGGTTGATGTTTAAGAGCCTCCTTCTTATTGTGTAGAAAGCCCTGAGTGCCTTCTCCCTCGTGCCTTCACTGCCAGGTCAAAACTCCCAAATGAGCTGATGGTCAGACTGAGGTGTGTGTAGCTGGATGTGTGCTTCAGTGTGTTGTTGTTGAGTGAGAAGTAGTTCTTGTTTCCCTGAGGCCTGGCTTTCTGGTGAAAAACCATGACTCTGGTCTTGTCCAGATTGACTGTTAGTGCCCAGGACTGACAGTCCTGCTCCAGCAGTGCCAGGCTCTGCTGTTCTGGGTCCAGATGGGCTGGCAGTGCCCAGGTCTGACAGTCCTGCTCCAGCAGTGCCAGGCTCTGCTGTTCTGGGTCCAGATGGGCTGGCAGTGCCCAGGTCTGACAGTCCTGCTCCAGCAGTGCCAGGCTCTGCTGTTCTGGGTCCAGATGGGCTGGCAGTGCCCAGGACTGACAGCCCTGCTCCAGCAGTGCCAGGCTCTGCTGTTCTGGGTCCAGATGGGCTGGCAGTTCCCAGGTCTGACAGCCCTGCTCCAGGAGTGCCAGGCTCTGCTGTTCTGGGTCCAGATGGGCTGGCAGTGCCCAGGTCTGACAGTCCTGCTCCAGCAGTGCCAGGCTCTGCTGCAGCCCCTCTCCCTGTCCCGTCTGACGTTGTGTCTGCCCTTCCAGACGGGGATGATGCTGACCAAGCCCACGCTGCAGGCCGGCGATGGAGATGTGGTGGCCCCCCTGCCGGCCCAGGTGAGTGTGCCCGGGGTGTGGGAGGGACCCCAAGCAGGGAGTTTGTAAGCGATTCTCCGATAATAATGCTGCCCTTTCTGCCCCCCTCTTGCTGGTCTCCCCCCCCTCCTACAGATGCCCGGCCTGCCCATGCCCCCCATGCCTCTCCCTCTGCCCCCTCCCCCTCCCCCGGGGATGTTCCCGGCCCTGGGGATGATGGGGGTGCCCCCGCCCCCGGGCCTGCGCATGCCCCTGCTGGACCCCGGCAGCCTGTCCCAGGAGGAGCACCTGAAGATGGCCCAGCAGCGCGCCGCCATGCTGCTGCAGGAGGAGGAGAGGGCGAAGCCGCAGCCCCCGCCGCCGCCGCCACCCCAGCAGCCACAGGTAGGGGGGCGCCGGTGTCCCCGTCGCGTGTGTCCTCCAGCCCCCCCCCCCCCTCCAGCGGAGAGGAATCTCTCTCTGCCGGCTGTCCCGCTTCCTGCCGCCTGGATTGAGATTGTCGCTCATCCCAGCTGTTGGCGGCACGGGGAGCTGAGCTCAGCGGCGCCCCCCGCAGGAGGGCCAGCTCGGAGTGCTGGCAAGCAGCAGGCGGGGCGCAGGGTTCGCCATCACGCGGGTGTCCTGGGGGGGGAGGGGGGACCCCATTCTGTCCCCTGAGCTTGGCTCAGATCGTGGGTTGCTTGCAGGAGTGGGGGGGGTGGGAGCCAGGGGTGTAGTCCGGGGGCGTCACTGAGCGCTGGCTGTTTTCCAGGGGGACGCCCGGTCCGTGGAGGAGCAGATGAAGGAGCAGGAGCTGCTGGAAGAGCAGCAGAGGGTGAGGAGGTGGGGGGAGGAGGGGGCGGGGGGAAGTCTGACTGAGGGAACAGCTCCTGGCCCAAAGGGGCTTTGCCAGTGTGTGTGTGCGCGCGTGTGTTTCCCCGCGCAGTCTGTGCGGCTGTGTTCTCGTGCCTGACCGCGGACTGAACTCCCCCCAGGCCGCGGTGCTGCTGGAGCACGAGCGCCAGCAGGGCCTGGTGAAGATGCAGCAGGGCGCCCCGCCCCCCCGGCTGCCGGAGCCTGGGCCCCGCCCTCCCATGCTGCCCCCGCTGCCCCAGCTCAACCCCATGCGAGGTGAGTCGCGCCCTGGGCACCGCGCCCACCAGCTGAGAGCCGGGGTACAGGTCCCGGGGGGGGGTCTGTTCCCATTTAGCTGCGACGGCACGGTCGAGGGGATCCCCTCGGGACAGATTCTGGGGGACCCCACAGCTCGTGCTCGTGCTCGTGCTCGGAGGGTTGGGAGAGCCACAGAGCTCGTTTTAGAGGCGCGCTGAGACAGGAGTTTGTGTAAGTTAGCCTCTCTGAGGCCCCCGAGCGGCCAGGCGGGCCTTGGGGGGTGTAACCGCCCTCCTTGTGGGCGACCTGGGCGAGACCCCGGTTTTACCACCCTTCAGACGGGCTGGATCCCCTCGTTTGTGACCCGTCTTGTGTTCTGTGACCGCGGGCGGGCTGTTCGGCAGGTTGATCCCAGAAGTCTTTGCTCGCCGGCTGACAGACGCGGTCGTTGGCTTTTCTTGTCCCTTTCCAGGCATGGCCCCCAACAACCCCCCGCCTCCCGGGATCTCAGTGGGGCCCCCCCCACTCCAGAGGCCACAGAGAGGACCCCCCCCTCCTCCTGGGGAGGACATCAGAGAGGTACTGCACACGGAGCGCGACAGGAGACACAGAAAGAGGAGATCACAGAGAGTCCCTCAGTACTCGGCGCAAACAACAGGACAGGAGACGCAGTGAGGGAGGAGATCACAGAGGACATCTTAGTCAATTACACACAACAGGACAGGAGACGCAGTGAGGAAGGAGATCACAGAGGACATCTTAGTCAATAACACACAACAGGACAGGAGACGCAGTGAGAGGGGAGAGTCCCTCAGTAATAACACAGGGCAGGACAGGAGACACAGCGAGAGAGAGGGGGGAGAACACAGAGAGTCCCTCAGTCATAACACAGGGCAGGACAGGAGACACAGCGAGAGAGAGAGGGGGGAGAACACAGAGTGGGACAGGAGCCGGAGGCCCAGCGGGGCCTTGTGGTCGCTGCCCTCCTGGTGGAGCTCTGTCCTGCGGGCGGGCGGCAGTGGGTGCTGTCCTGATCCCCTCCCTCCGTGAGGGCAGTGGCGCTGACCCTCTGCGCTGGTGGCTGTGTACCAGGTGGACGAGACCGGAGTGGGCCCGAAGATCCCCCAGGTGCTGGAGAAGATCCTGCAGCTGAAGGAGATGAGGCAGGAGCAGCTCAGCAGCTTGGCACCAGGTGAGGCCGCGGTCCGCGTTGCAGCTCGTCGACTTCCCAGGGTCTCGCCCAGCCCCTTCTGCTTCGAGTACGAGAGCATTACCCCTGGGCAGCTAGTTCCACACTCCCGCCACCCTTTGTGTCCAGTATCTCCTCTTTTTATTGGAGGAGCCCATGCGACCCTTTCTCGGACGGTTTCTGCCTTCCACAGCAGTGCTGTGCCAGCTTGTTCCAGACTCCCACCTCTCTTCGTGTAAACAAACGCCTCCTGTCTCTCTCTCTCTTCCAGAGGAGGAGGAGGGCGGCGGCGAGGTGGAGGCGAAGCCCTCGGCGGCCGCCACGCTGTCGGAGGCGGAGGAAGAGGAGGAGGAGGAGGCCGGCGTCTCCAAGAAAGACGTGAGTGTGAGCCGCCGGCGGAGGGCCCGCGCCGCGCCCCGTCGCCGTGCGCGGGCCCCAGGAGTCACCTCTCCGGTCGCTTGCAGAAAAGCCGGAAGCGCAGGAACCGGAAGAAGAAGAAGAGGGCGGCGCGGGCGGGCGGCGAGGCGAACGGGGAGCCGGGGACGGAGGCGGCGCCGGGCAGCGGGCGGGACAGCGAGCCCGAGGTGGAGATCGAGTACGTCACGGAGGAGCCCGAGATCTACGACCCCAACTACATCTTCTTCAAGCGCATCTTCGAGGCCTTCAAGGTGAGCACGGGGAGTGATGGGAAGGCTTGTGCCGCGCTTCGTGGCGTGGGGGTGTGGGCGCCCTGCCGCGCTGCGCCAGGCTGGTGACGCGCCTGTCTCCCGCAGCTCACGGACGACGTGAAGAAGGAGAAGGAGAAGGAGCCGGAGAAGGCGGAGCGGCAGGAGACCGCGATGGTGAAGAAGAAGGGGTTTGAGGAGGAGAAGAAGGACAGCGATGACAGTGACGAGGTGAGAGCGCCCCCTTTCGGGCATCCCCGTCTGTGCTGTCCCCTGTGTGTCTGGAGTCCCCGTCCCCTGTGTGTCTGGGGTCCCCATCTGTGCCGTCCCCTGTGTGTCTGGGGTCCCCATCTGTGCCGTCCCCTGTGTGTCTGGGGTCCCCGTCTGTGCTGTCCCCTGTGTGCATGGGGTCCCTGTCCCCTGTGTGTCTGGGGTCCCCGTCTGTGCTGTCCCCTGTGTGTCTGGGGTCCCTGTCCCCTGTGTGTCTGGGGTCCCTGTCTGTGCTGTCCCCTGTGTGTCTGTCCCCTGTGCGCCGGTCCTGACCATGCTTGTCGCTCTCCAGGAAACCCGGCAGGATGCCCCCAAGATGTCCAAGAAGAAGCTGAGGCGGATGAACAGGCTGACCGTGGCCGAGCTCAAGCAGGTATCCCCCCCGTGACCTTTAACCTGTTAATGCGGCCTTTAACCCCTGGCTGTGACCTTTGACCGTCGTGCAGAGCCGGAGGGTGGGTGCTGCCCCTTTGTGAGAATGGCGGGAGCTCGGTTCCTTTTGGGCGGTGCCGGGGTGCGGCCTGACGGTCCCCTGTCCGCTCTCTCGCCCAGCTGGTGGCGCGGCCGGACGTGGTGGAGATGCACGACGTGACGGCGCAGGAGCCCAAGCTGCTGGTGCACCTGAAGGCCACGCGGAACACGGTGCCCGTGCCGCGGCACTGGTGCTTCAAGAGGAAGTACCTGCAGGGCAAGCGGGGGATCGAGAAGCCGCCCTTCGAGCTGCCCGAGTTCATCAAGCGCACCGGCATCCAGGAGATGAGGGAGGCGCTGCAGGAGAAGGTGAGCGAGCCTTCCCGCCTGGGGGGGGGCTGCATCGGGGTGGGGGCGGGGCGGTCCTCACTCACCTGTCCCCCTCCTCTCTCCGTGCAGGAGGAGGCCAAGACGATGAAGACGAAGATGCGGGAGAAGGTGCGCCCCAAGATGGGCAAGATCGACATCGACTACCAGAAGCTGCACGACGCCTTCTTCAAGTGGCAGATCAAGCCCAAGCTCACCATCCACGGCGACCTGTACTACGAGGTAGGCAGGGTGGGGTAGGGGGGGTGACCTCGGGGCCCTGCGGCGTCTGCTGGGAAGCCCCCCACCCCCATGGGCTAGCCAGGGAAGGCACGTGCTTGTTTGGGGGTGAAGCAGCGGCACTTTGCGGGGCGCAGTCAGGGAAGGGGGCGGCCGCGGTTCTGGATTCATCCAGCCAGGTTTCCCTGGGGGCCTGTTGGAGCGCGGCGACGCCGGGGAGAGAGACGCCACTCCTCCAGGCCACACGCAGGCTCCCACAAGGCCCTGGGGTGCTTGATCGCCGTGCCGAGAAACTTGAGCGTCTGGCCGGGGCGTGTCTGGAGGAGGGGGGTGTGGCAGCCGGGGAGTGTCTGGGGGGGTTGGTCATGGGGTGTGGCAGCCGGGGCCTGCCTGGAGGAGGGGGGTGTGGCAGCCGGGGCGTGGCAGCTGGGCGTGTCTGGGGGGCGTGTCCTCGTTCCCTGCTTTCTCCCCAGCAGTGACTTCACGGGAGTTGTTGCTGGGAGCTGCCGAATCCCACGCAGTAGTGAGTGATTCCAGGGACACTGAGAACCAGGGGGCTGCTTGGGGAAAGCAGGAAACCGGGCAAAACGCGTCGGATCTCAGGGCTGGTGCTCTTCCCTCTCCCCCGCAGGGCAAGGAGTTCGAGACCAGGCTGAAGGAGAAGAAGCCGGGAGACCTGTCGGACGAGCTGCGGATCGCTCTGGGAATGCCCGTGGGACCGGTAGGGGGCGCCCTCTCCCGTTCTCGAGGGTGGTGGTGGTGGGGGGGGGGGGTGGGTGTGTTGGAACGCTGGGGTTCACCAGGGCTCCCCGAGGACAGTGTGCATGAGGCCCCTGTCGCTCTGTTGGTCGATCTGGGAGCACAGACGGGATCTGTGGGAGCGGTATCCCCCACTCACCTGTGCCTCTCTCTCTCTCTCCCCCTGCCTTTGTCTCTGCAGAACTCCCACAAGGTGCCCCCTCCCTGGCTCATCGCCATGCAGCGATACGGACCCCCGCCCTCCTACCCCAACCTCAAGATCCCGGGGCTGAACTCGCCCATCCCGGAGGTGAGCCGCTCGCGCCCGCGGGAGACGGGCTCGTGCGGGCCCCAGGCCCCTCGGGGGTTGTCGTGGCGCTCGCCGTGTGTCTTGTCCTGCGAGGCGGAGTGGCGCTGAGATGAGGGCGTGGAGCGACACTGGGGCGCCGCTTGGCATCTTGGCAAAGGGGGGGGGCTGGTGATTTAGGGGAAAGGTGGGGGGGGGTTTAGGAATGTGGGGCGGGGGGCTGGGGTTTTAGGGGAAAGGTGGGGGGGGGGGTTTAGGAATGTGGGGGGGGCTGGTGATTTAGGGGAAAGGTGGGGGGGGTTAGGAATGTGGGGCGGGGGGCTGGGGTTTTAGGGGGAAGGGGGGTGCTGGGGTTTAGGAATGGGGGGCTGGGGTTTTAGGGGGAAGGGGGGTGCTGGGGTCTAGGAGTGTTGGGGAGGTGGTGATTTAGGGGAAAGGTGGGGGGGGTTTAGGAATGTGGGGGGGGGCTGGTGATTTAGGGGAAAGGTGGGGGGGGTTTAGGAATGTGGGGGGGGCTGGTGATTTAGGGGAAAGGTGGGGGGGGTTAGGAATGTGGGGCGGGGGGGTGGGGTTTTAGGGGGAAGGGGGGTGCTGGGGTTTAGGAATGTTGGGCGGGGGGCTGGGGTTTTAGGGGGAAGGGGGGTGCTGGGGTCTAGGAGTGTGGGGGAGGTGGTGATTTAGGGGAAAGGGTGCTGGGGTTTAGGAATGTGGGGGAGGTGGTGATTTAGGAATGTGGGGGAGGTGGTGATTTAGGGGAAAGGGGGTGCTGGGGTTTAGGAATGTTGGGCGGGGGGCTGGGGTTTTAGGGGGAAGGGGGGTGCTGGGGTCTAGGAGTGTGGGGGAGGTGGTGATTTAGGGGAAAGGGGGTGCTGGGGTTTAGGAATGTGGGGGAGGTGGTGATTTAGGGGAAAGGGGGTGCTGGGGTTTAGGAATGTTGGGCGGGGGGCTGGGGTTTTAGGGGGAAGGGGGGTGCTGGGGTTTAGGGACCCGGGGGGCGCTGTGGTGGTTCGGGGGGGTGGGCTGCCGTCTGTGGCGGGGCCTGTCGGGGCGGCGCTCTCGAACCCGGGACCGCGTCCGCTCAGCCCGTCTCTCTCTCCGTCTCTCTCAGGGCTGCTCGTTCGGGTACCACGCCGGCGGCTGGGGGAAGCCTCCCGTGGACGAGACGGGGAAGCCGCTGTACGGGGACGTGTTCGGGACCAACGCCGGGGACTTCCAGGTGCGGACCTCGCCGGGGCCGGGCCGGGCCAGGCCAGCGGGCCTCCTGTTGTCGTCCAGCTCGAACCCGCGGTGCTGGTTTTGGGCTCTGATTTCTCCAGTGATGTGAAAGAGAAAGTACAGCCCCTTATGACCCTGTGGCTCCGTCTGTTAAGATATCTGACCTTCGCCCGGTCCTCGCGCATCTCCTCGGGCGACAGGTAACACTCGCTCACCCGGGACCCCTGCTGCCTCACGGCTGCCGTACCGGTCCAGAACAGGAGCTGGAACTGGGCGCTGCTCAGCAGGGGTGCGTGATCGGTTGGTCATCAGGAAGCGTTCCCACCTGTACAGCGGCTGCAAAAAGTGTTCACCCCCCTTCGGCACCTTTCACGTCGTGTTTTCTAGCGCGCTGGAGTCGGAACGGCTCTGTAATGCCAGAACAACTCTGTAGCTTTTTCTTAATCGGTTACAAATGACCACACGACTGCTTGATTACAGAAGTATTCACCCCGCCTTTGCTAAGATACACCTAAATAAGCTCTGGTGCAGAGGTCGCATGAATGACCTGACGCTGGAGTCCACCTGTGCGCAGCTGAAGTGTTTCGATACACCTGTCGGCTCTCGGAGGAGGAGCTGTTGCTGCTCGCCGGGCTGGGAAGGGTTATAAAGTCGAAGGTGTGTCGACGAACTCTGGGGCGCTTGAGGGGTCACCTTCAACTCGAACCCCCTCACTGATGTATTATCCCTCCCAGGCAAAGACGGAGGAGGAGGAGGTGGACCACACCCCCTGGGGGGAGCTGGAGCCGTCCGACGAGGAGTCGTCGGAGGAAGAGGAGGAGGAGGAGAGCGACGAGGACAAGCCTGACGAGACGGGCTTCTTCACCCCCGCCGACAGGTAGGCCGCGCCCGCGGGCCCGCGAGCTCCCGTCCGGCGCCGGCCGCGGCTGCGCGAGCGACCGGGACTGACCCCGGCTCTGTCCTTCTCCCCGCCAGCGGCCTGATCACCCCCGGGGGGCTCTCGTCCGTGCCCGCCGGCATGGAGACGCCGGAGCTCATCGAGCTGAGGAAGAAGAAGATCGAGGAGCTGATGGACGGGTGAGGGCGCGGGACGGGCAGGAGGGGGGGGGGCGGGGGGCTGGGGGGGCGGCGGCTCGGGCCCGGCGCTGACGTGGTGTTTGCCCGGCAGGAACGAGACGCCCCAGCTCTTCACCGTGCTGCCGGAGAGGAGGGCGGCCAGCGTGGGGACCGCCATGATGGCGTCGACGCACATCTACGACGTGTCGGGGGTGAGCGTGCCTGCCTGACGGGCAGCCGGGCGGCGTGTCGGCTTCGACTCCTGGCAGCTGGTGTCTTAATGTCAGCGTCACTCACTGTGAGTCTGTTCCCCCCCCTCTCTCCCTCCTCTCTACCCCTCCCCTCTCTCCCTCCTCTCTACCCCTCCCCTCTCTACCCCTCCTCTCCCTCTCCCTCTATCTCTCCCCTCTCTACCTCTCCTCTCTCTCTCCTCCCTCGCTCCTCTCTATCTCTCCCCTCTCTACTCCTCCTCTCCATCTCTCCCCTCTCTACCCCTCCTCTCTCTCTTCTACCCCCTCTCCCTATCTCTCCCTCTCCCTCCTCTCTATCTCTCTCCTCTCTACCCCTCCTCTCTCCTCTCTACCCCTCCCCCCTCTCTCTCTCTACCCCTCCTCCCCTCTGCCCCAGGCTGTGGGAGGCCGGAAGAGCGCGGGCGGGCAGGAGTCGCAGGGCGTGGAGGTGGCGCTGGCGCCCGAGGAGCTGGAGCTGGACCCCATGGCCATGACGCAGAAGTACGAGGAGCACGTGCGGGAGCAGCAGGCGCAGGTGGAGAAGGAGGACTTCAGCGACATGGTGGCCGAGCACGCCGCCAAGCAGAAGGTAGGGGCGTAGGGGGGGCCGCCTAGGCTGGCTGGGGGTGTAGGGGGGACCGTGTTCAGGCGGGGTGGGGGGGGTGTTAGGGTGATTCTGCTCTCACTGGGTGACCTTCTCCTTCTCCAGCAAAAGAAGCGCAAAGCCCAGCCCCAGGACACCAGGGGGGGGGCCAAGAAGTACAAGGAGTTCAAGTTTTAGCCGCGGAGGAAGAGTCTCCGACCCGGATGTGCTCCTTCCCGGTCGCCACGGACTTTGTCTGCGTTTTTAAAATGACGAGGGACGGAAAAGTATATAGTCGTTTGCTCTTTCTACATCCCACTGTGTGCTGCCACAACACTTCCCTGTTTTTGTAAATAAAGTTGCTCTCTAGATGTATTCGTATGGGGTTTTTTTTTTAAGGATGTCGGGTGATGTCTGACCCAGCTCAACCACCGGACCAGCTGTCCTCCCGGTCCAACGAGACCGGACCAGCTGTCCTCCCGGTCTAACGAGACCGGACCTGAACCACTGGACCAGCTGTCCTCCTGGTCCAACGAGACCGGACCAGCTGTCCTCCCGGTCCAACGAGACCGGACCTGAACCACCGGACCAGCTGTCCTCCTGGTCTAACGAGACCGGACCAGCTGTCCTCCCGGTCCAACGAGACCGGACCTGAACCACCGGACCAGCTGTCCTCCTGGTCCAACGAGACCGGACCAGCTGTCCTCCCGGTCCAACGAGACCGGACCTGAACCACCGGACCAGCTGTCCTCCTGGTCTAACGAGACCGGACCAGCTGTCCTCCCGGTCTAACGAGACCGGACCTGAACCACCGGACCAGCTGTCCTCCCGGTCCAACGAGACCGGACCAGCTGTCCTCCCAGTCCAACGAGACCGGACCTGAACCACCGGACCAGCTGTCCTCCCGGTCTAACGAGACCGGACCAGCTGTCCTCCCGGTCTAACGAGACCGGACCTGAACCACCGGACCAGCTGTCCTCCCGGTCCAACGAGACCGGACCAGCTGTCCTCCCGGTCCAACGAGACCGGACCTGAACCACCGGACCAGCTGTCCTCCCGGTCTAACGAGACCGGACCAGCTGTCCTCCCGGTCTAACGAGACCGGACCTGAACCACCGGACCAGCTGTCCTCCCGGTCCAACGAGACCGGACCAGCTGTCCTCCCGGTCCAACGAGACCGGACCTGAACCACCGGACCAGCTGTCCTCCCGGTCCAACGAGACCGGACCAGCTGTCCTCCCGGTCCAACGAGACCGGACCTGAACCACTGGACCAGCTGTCCTCCTGGTCCAACGAGACCGGACCAGCTGTCCTCCCGGTCCAACGAGACCGGACCTGAACCACCGGACCAGCTGTCCTCCTGGTCTAACGAGACCGGACCAGCTGTCCTCCCGGTCTAACGAGACCGGACCTGAACCACCGGACCAGCTGTCCTCCTGGTCCAACGAGACCGGACCAGCTGTCCTCCCGGTCCAACGAGACCGGACCTGAACCACCGGACCAGCTGTCCTCCTGGTCCAACGAGACCGGACCAGCTGTCCTCCCGGTCCAACGAGACCGGACCTGAACCACCGGACCAGCTGTCCTCCTGGTCCAACGAGACCGGACCAGCTGTCCTCCCGGTCCAACGAGACCGGACCTGAACCACCGGACCAGCTGTCCTCCTGGTCTAACGAGACCGGACCAGCTGTCCTCCCGGTCCAACGAGACCGGACCTGAACCACCGGACCAGCTGTCCTCCCGGTCCAACGAGACCGGACCTGAACCACCGGACCAGCTGTCCTCCTGGTCTAACGAGACCGGACCAGCTGTCCTCCCGGTCTAACGAGACCGGACCTGAACCACCGGACCAGCTGTCCTCCTGGTCTAACGAGACCGGACCAGCTGTCCTCCCGGTCCAACGAGACCGGACCTGAACCACCGGACTAGCTGTCCTCCTGGTCTAACGAGACCGGACCAGCTGTCCTCCCGGTCTAACGAGACCGGACCTGAACCACCGGACCAGCTGTCCTCCTGGTCTAACGAGACCGGACCAGCTGTCCTCCCGGTCCAACGAGACCGGACCTGAACCACCGGACCAGCTGTCCTCCCGGTCTAACGAGACCGGACCAGCTGTCCTCCCGGTCTAACGAGACCGGACCTGAACCACCGGACCAGCTGTCCTCCCGGTCCAACGAGACCGGACCAGCTGTCCTCCCGGTCCAACGAGACCGGACCTGAACCACCGGACCAGCTGTCCTCCTGGTCTAACGAGACCGGACCAGCTGTCCTCCCGGTCTAACGAGACCGGACCTGAACCACCGGACCAGCTGTCCTCCCGGTCCAACGAGACCGGACCTGAACCACCACCGAACCAGCTGTCCTCCCGGTCCAATGAGACCGGACCAGCTGTCCTCCCGGTCCAACGGTGGCTCTGTGGCTAAGGATCTGTGCCTGTGACTGGAAGGCCCTTCACCCCAGCTGCTCCAGGGGCGCCGTATAAATGTCTGACCCTGCGCTCTGACCCCCAGCATCTCTCCCCGTCTGTGTCTCATGGAGAGCGAGCTGGGGTCTGTGGAAAGACACATTCCTAATGCAAGAAGGTGTATAGGGCTAATAAAGCAACATTATTATGATTATTATTATTATTACTGGACCTGAACCACCGGACCAGCGAACGAGCCCGGAAGCAGCAGGGTGGACAGTGTCTGTGGGTCTGGGCCTGTGCAACGTGTTATGGATGGTTTTCAGTCCCGAGCTGGTGGAACGCCTGTAAAAAGCTTCGATCTGACCTGTCCTCTCCTTGAACAGTCCGGTCTGCTCTGGGTGCTCAGAGGCAGAAATCAGATGAGAGTCTGTCCAGTGGCCAGTGTCAGAAACGGCACTGGTCTGGGTTAAGAGCAGATTGTTCCAATTAATACGTGTTGCACACACACAAAAAAAAGCCGTTTTGCTTTTGGTTTTAAACCACACAGGAAGATTTATTGTGGTTCCGCTTGTGTGGGTCCCCTCGGACAAGGGGTACCCGCGATTCGGCGGCGGACCCGAAATTTCAGGACCGGCTCCTCCGTCTTCCCCTCCTCCGCCCTCCGCTGCTCTTCAGCGCCTTCGTCCCTCGCCTCCTCCTCCTCCGCCGCCCGGCTCCGCGGGCGCGGCGCTTCCGGGCATACCCCGTGTGGCACGGCATGGCTCTGGGACTGACCCCCCCCCACGCCGGCACGGGGCCGGGCTTATGAAGCCGCCCGAGGCGGACGTGCGCTGACGTGCCCCCTATACGTGGAATACGACGTCACCGGCTCGTCGCGGTGACGTCACAGTTTACCGTCTGCGGCCCGGTCCCGCTAGAATCTAACTTCTTTCGTACCACAACAATAGTTATTAAGGTTTAACGATCATTGTCACTTTAAAGAATCACACTTGTAATCTACGCCCGTAGCCCTTCTAAATAAAAGTGTTCACAGAAACGGCGAATATACACGTGTTGTATACCTGCATTTACATAATTAGGCCTGAATATAATCCGTCATTTAGACGGTGGAGTCTTTATCGGGATAGTTTTGACTTTGCTGCAGGTGAAATCCGTCACAAAGCCGCAGAAATCGTATTACGATGACAGGCATCGTCACGCACGCGGGGCGAGGGGGGCGGCGCGGGCTAGTGACGTCACCCCCCGGTCGTCTCTTCAGGGAACGGACGCCCGTCGCGACCCTCAGCGTGACCCCTCGCTCAGGCGGGGGACGTCACGCCTGTTGGGCTGCAGCTGTAAACAGCCGTGAGGAACAGGAAGCGCTGTCCGCAGGGTGACCCCTGCCCGCTCAGAGAGCGGTCGCGGTAAATCCTTCATTAAAGAGACACACGATGACCAGCCTGCAAGGGCGAAGCCCGGGTGAAAGGTGGCCCTGTTTCTCACCTGTGAACTAATTAGCATTTCTCCCATGATTCTGGACCAATTCTTGTTTCTGCTTTTCTGAAAAAATATCTAGACATTTAGAGGGAGACCCTCGAAGACAGATTATATCCCCTAAACTGGGTGTCCCCAGGAGACCCCCAGTCTCTGTACACTGGGGGTCCCCAGCCCTACTCCTGCGGAGCCCCAGTCTCTGTACACAGGGGGTCCCTAGCCCTGCTCCTGTGGAGCCCCAGTCTCTTCACCCGGCCCTGCTCCTGGGGAGCCCCAGTCTCTGTACACTGGGGGTCCCCAGCCCTGCTCCTGTGGAGCCCCAGTCTCTTCACCCGGCCCTGCTCCTGGGGAGCCCCAGTCTCTGTACACTGGGGGTCCCCAGCCCTGCTCCTGTGGAGCCCCAGTCTCTGTACACTGGGGGTCCCTAGCCCTGCTCCTGTGGAGCCCCAGTCTCTTCACCCGGCCCTGCTCCTGGGGAGCCCCAGTCTCTGTACACTGGGGGTCCCCAGCCCTGCTCCTGTGGAGCCCCAGTCTCTTCACCCGGCCCTGCTCCTGGGGAGCCCCAGTCTCTGTACACTGGGGGTCTCCTGTGTGTGACCGTGTGCCAGCGGCAGGCTGTGTGAACTGGGGGGGGGGGGGGCGGTGACGCCAGCAGCCCCTCTTATCTCCGGGGACAGAAGCCCCAGGCCCCCGCCGGCCCCCCTATCTCCCCGCCGCAGGCGCCGCCCTCCCTCCACCTGACCCGCGGACTCTCTGTGCTTCCTTACCGAGACGCCACGACAGCCGCCCCTGGCCCGGCATATAGCGCCTTTCAGCCCCCAGGACCCCAGAGCACTGTGAGCTGAAACCATACCAGCGTGTTCCCAGCGCGCCCGGCCGAGCCCAGAGGGGCAGAGCGCTGTTCGGACCCGAGTCCACCTGGGAGTAGACACCTGGCTGGGGGAGAGGCGGGTTATTTTAAGGAACGGACGTGTGTGTGTGTGTGCGTGTCTGCAGGTCCACACGCTGGAACCTCTGGACAGGGAAGAGGGAGTATTATCAGCAGCCCGCCCCCCTCCCCCACCAGACACACACACACACACTCACTTACACACACAAACACACTCACTCTCTCACACAGTCTTACAAACACTTACACACACAAACACACTCACTCTCTCACACAGTCTTACAAACACTCACGCACACACACACACACGCTGTGAGGTATTGATTGCGAGGCGCGTCATCTTGAGGGCCTGTCTGCGCCTTCACCGCCCCCCTCCTCTCTCCCGCTCGCTCGCTGGCAGTGCTGAGAGCGGGCTGGCCGAGCGAGGCAGCGCCGTGCCCTCTGTCTGAACCGGCTCGGCTCGGCTCGGGACCGCGGGAGGAGCCCACATCCGCGGAAAACAGCCGCCCGCGGTAGAGCTGGAGGAGGAGGAGGAGGAGGAGGAGCCGAGAGGCGGCAGGAAGGAAGCGCGCACAGAAAATAGGAAGGAAGCGCCTCGCGCGTTCAAAACAAGGAGACGGCGACTGGGGCTCTCTCCTCCGCCGGACAGAGAGGAGAAACAGCCACCCCGCACACCTGCCCTCGCAAGGCAGCCGTTCCCAGACCTCCTGCGCAGACCTCGTCCCCGAGCATGTCCGAGCGAGGAGGAGGAGGAGGCGGCGGCGGCGGCGGAGGAGGAGGGCTCCCCCGGGCTGGCGGGGCTCCGTCCCCGCACCTCCAGCCCCCGAAGCCGGTGACCATCGCCTCCGCCCGCCCGGTGCAGATGAACCTGTACGCCACCTGGGAGGTGGACCGCTCGCTGCCCAGCTGCGTGCCCAGGTAGGAGCCGCCGATCCGCGCCAGCGGCCGGCCCCCCGTCTCCCGGGAGAGCGGCGCTCTCTCTGCCGTTTCCCGGCCGGAGCGGACGGGCGATCCGTCAGCCCTGCCCCTGAAAGACAGGCTCGGACGGGTGCGAGTGGAATTCCTGAGGAATGCGGGCCGGTCTCAAATTCTTCCTCCGGCGGTGGCGTGTCCGTGCGGGCGGCTGATCATCGAGCGTCTCTTTATTTTTTCCTGAATTTCTGTAAACATGGGAAGCGCTGTGAATTTGTACCGGGACGGTGGCGGTGATGGGGTGGGGGGGACGTGGTGGGTGTGTGTGGCTGTGTGTGTGAGGGCGAGCTCTTTCGGGGTGCGTGACAGGCGCCTCAGATCTCTCCCCGTCTCTCGCTCCCTTGGTGTAAGTGAGGCTCGCCCCCCCCCCCCCCCAGCGCCCCTCCTCTCTCCTCGCCCTTGGTGCGAAGACCCGCCGGTTTATCGATGATTTATTCAATTCAATTCAATTTATTTCTATATAGCGCCTTTCACAACAAGGTTATCTCTGTGGATAAATACTCCACAGAGGAAGGTCGCCCCCCCCCCCCCGCAAGAAATAAACACGGCAGGACGACCGCGCAGCGAGACGTGCCTCCCACTCGGGCTGCGTGCGCAGGATGCGGTGCCGGAACCGGTACCGAGCGGACCGGCGGAGTTCATTCCCCACGACCCTGGTCTGCGCTGGCGTCAGTCCGATCAGTCCGGATCTGGGCCGCGGTGACGGGGGAGCTTTCCGATGGGTCCGGCGTTGCGCGCGGGTCGCGATGGGGCCGGCCGGACGCGGATCGCCGGTTCCGTCTCCTCCGACGGCCGGGTCTCCTGCTCCGCCAGAGGGAGGTTCTGGGCCGCTGAGCCCGTGTCCCGCCGCGGGGCAGCTCGAGTTCCACACAGCCGGGAGCCCAGAGCAGGAGGCGCTCATTTACACACAGGGTGGTGGGAGAGTGGAACAAGCTGCCCAGCCCTGCTCTCTTCCGGGCTCCCTGTCCAGTCTGCTTGCGCTGGGCTCGGGAACAGGGTTCCAGAGCTCCGTTCTGGGGGGCAGAGTTGGGGCGATCTCGCGCGCTCGCGTTAGCGTTAGCGTTGGTTGCTTCTCGCGTCGGCATGGCGATGAGGAATTCCAAATGGCAGATGTCCCTCCTGCGGAGTGATGTCCTGTGTTTCCCGGCTCCGCCTGACTTTTCCCCTTGAAGCTGAAGCTGACGCTGAGCTCAGACGGGGCGCTGGGCGCTGTCCCACAGAGGGCATCAGGAAACACTTCCTGTGCCAGGGTGGAGAGGCCAGGTGCCAAGACAAACAGACTGGCTCCTGAGCCCCCAGCAGTGCCCGTCTGTAACACACACACACACACCCAGGCGCAGATTTGCCAAGGACTGGGACAAGGACAGGGCTGAAATTAGACCCCTGAGTCTCGGGGCTGTTTAAAGGTGGAATAAGAATCTTTCCTGCGTTCGTCACGTCATACTGTGCCTCTCCACGAGGTAACTGGAGTCTCACTGGGCTCTACTGCGCTGTACTGTGCTTTTACCCCGATCTCACTGGGCTCTACTGCGCTATACTGTGCTTTTACCCCGATCTCACTGGGCTCTACTACGCTGTACTGTGCTTTTACCCCGATCTCACTGGGCTCTACTGCGCTGTACCGTGCTTTTACCCTGATCTCGCTGGGCTGTACTGTGCTTTTACCCTGATCTCACTGGACTTTTATAACTCTGTATCAGTCAATGCAGACTGACCTACTGTACAACAGAAAGATGGGAATTTCCAGCTCCTGGTGGAGTTTCTGTAGAAGAGTCTCCTGTAGTTAAAGCAACTGACAGCACTGTCACACCTGGAGCGGGTCAGACTGCTGCGCACTGGGAGTCTGACAGCACTGTCACACCTGGAGCGGATCAGACTGCTGCGCACTGGGAGTCTGACTGACAGCACTGTCACACCTGGAGCGGATCAGACTGCTGCGCACTGGGAGTCTGACTGACAGCACTGTCACACCTGGAGCGGGTCAGACTGCTGCGCACTGGGAGTCTGACTGACAGCACTGTCACACCTGGAGCGGGTCAGACTGCTGCGCACTGGGAGTCTGACTGACAGCACTGTCACACCTGGAGCGGATCAGACTGCTGCGCACTGGGAGTCTGACTGACAGCACTGTCACACCTGGAGCGGATCAGACTGCTGCGCACTGGGAGTCTGACTGACAGCACTGTCACACCTGGAGCGGATCAGACTGCTGTGCACTGGGAGTCTGACAGCACTGTCACACCTGGAGCGGGTCAGACTGCTGCGCACTGGGAGTCTGACTGACAGCACTGTCACATCTGGAGCGGATCAGACTGCTGCGCACTGGGCTAGTAGTTCACTCTTTGGTCCACTTTGTGATGTCACTCTCGGTGCTGGAGTCCTGAGTCTGGCAGGAGGACAGATGGTGTGGTGAAGGAACAGGAGAGAAACCAGCTGGGATCCGTCTGATTTTCCATTATCCTAACCCTTTAAGCACCCCTGTGGTTGGGGGCGGGGGACGGCTTGTGAAAATTGTCACTGGGGGTCTGGTAGGGGCTCGATCTGGGCGATTCTTGTTGCTGGAAAGGTAGCCTACCTCTTTTTTTCCTGTGTCAGATCACCATTGCATCCTGAATGTCAGCCTGACCTGGATTCTGGGGCCGGGGCAGAAGCCTGTTCTTGTCCTATTTTCCCAAATCCAGAGGGAGATGAGGCAGGGAGGTGAGGGGACATTTCGTCAGGTGTTGAAAGGACATCTGGAAAAAGATGCTTGAACAGGCAGAGGGAAACCAGCTGGGCTCCGAACATACAGCAGTCTGATCCGGTCCAGGTGTGACAGTGCTGTCAGACTCCCAGTGCGCAGCAGTCTGATCTGGTCCAGGTGTGACAGTGCAGTCAGTCAGACTCCCAGTGCGCAGCAGTCTGATCCGCTCCAGGTGTGACAGTGCTGTCAGACTCCCAGTGCGCAGCAGTCTGATCCGCTCCAGGTGTGACAGTGCTGTCAGTCAGACTCCCAGTGTGCAGCAGTCTGATCCGCTCCAGGTGTGACAGTGCTGTCAGTCAGACTCCCAGTGCGCAGCAGTCTGATCCTGGAGCAGTCTGATCCACTCCAGGTTTTACCATGCTGTTAATTGCTGTTGGTGGGGAGAAAACCCAGGAGTGGCTCAAATCACTATGCAGTGGGAGTCTGAGGGGTCTGCAGGCTCCTGCAGTCCCCCTGACAGCAGTGGGTTAATATTCCCCCCTGCAGACAGGCCTGTGGCGTGCTCTCCGTGTCTCTCTCACACTGACTCACGCCGTGCGGAGGAGGCTGCGTGCTGGGCTCTGGGGTGGGGGGCGGGGGGCTCTGCCAGAGGCTGACGAGGTCGTGGGAGGTGGGGGGGGAGGGGCAGCAGCCGAGATCCACAGCCCTGGTCTTCGGCTCGATCCCGGGTTTTTCCGGCGCGTGGGTCTTGCAGACGTTCGGCTTCCCGGATTGTGTGCACAGGCCCGAGGGCTGCAGCGACTCGAGACAGGAAAATCGTACAACAGGCTGGGCTGAGAAACGCAAACGCTCTCACGGAGAGGCCTGAGGCTCTGTGGTTCGCACCCGGTTCACCTGCAGTGTCCGCCTGCGTCCTCTGATCCGTTTCCCACCGGGCGGGAAGACGTCGGCAGGGTTGACGCTGTGGGTGACCCTGAGGGTCTTGTAGTCTCCTGTGTTCAGGTTGGTGTAGGACAGGCCTTGCTCTGGACAGCTCCCGGTGCAGAAACCGTCCTGATGAGTGCCTGTCGGCCTCTCCCCTGTCTGCCTCAGGCTCTTCAACCTGACCCTGAAGAAGCTGGTGATGTTGAAGGAGCTGGACAAGGACCTGACCTCTGTGGTCATCGCCGTCAAGCTGCAGGTATCTCCTCCGGTCCGGCGCTAGAGTGGCTCTCCTCTTCATCCCTGCTCCTCTCTCACTCCTCCCTGTGTCTCTGTCCCAGGGTTCGAAGCGCATCCTTCGCTCCAATGAGATCCTGCTGTCTGCGGCCGGGCTGACGGAGACAGACCTGCAGCTCTCCTTCTCCCTGCAGGTGAGCTGGACCGAGCACCTGGCCAGCAGGACATGACAGCATCTGTAGGCCCTGCATTTACTGCGCTGTACTGTGCTTTCACCCTGATCTCACTGGGCTCTACTGCATTGTACTGTGCTTTTACCCTGATCTCACTGGGCTCTACTCCGCTGTACTGTGCTTTTACCCTGATCTCACTGGGCTCTACTGTGCTGTACTGTGCTTTCACCCTGATCTCACTGGGTTCTACTGCATTGTACTGTGCTTTTACCCTGATCTCACTGGGCTCTACTCCGCTGTACTGTGCTTTTACCCTGATCTCACTGGGCTCTACTGTGCTGTACTGTGCTTTCACCCTGATCTCACTGGGCTCTACTGCATTGTACTGTGCTTTTACCCTGATCTCACTGGGCTCTACTGCGCTGTACTGTGCTTTTACCCTGATCTCACTGGGCTCTACTGCGCTGTACTGTGCTTTTACCCTGATCTCACTGGGCTCTACCGCGCTGTACTGTGCTTTTACCCAGGGCTTTACCATGGTGTAAAATGTGTGCTCCACGTCCAGCTTAGCAGCCCCTGACCAGGCCCCGAGTCCCGTGGGTGGCTCGGAGAGGAGAGTCCCAGCTCTCCGGAGCACAGGCCCCCTGTGAGGGATAAGGATCACTCTCCCTGACGACAGTAATGGGCTCAGCTGAGACATGAGCTGATCCCTTTAAGCTGTGAAGAGCTCAGGCTGTGGGCTGGAAGCCAGAAGGATGAGGCTCCCGAGAGGCACTGGAACAGAGCTGTGGCCTGCAGCCCTGTCCTGCAGCCTGCACCCCCTTTCTGTAGAGCCCCAGTCCTGCAGCCTGCACCCCCTTTCTGTAGAGCCCCAGTCCTGCAGCCTGCACCCCCCTTCTGTAGAGCCCCAGTCCTGCAGCCTGCACCCCCTTTCTGTAGAGCCCCAGTCCTGCAGCCTGCACCCCCCTTCTGTAGAGCCCCAGTCCTGCAGCCTGCACCCCCCTTCTGTAGAGCCCCAGTCCTGCAGCCTGCACCCCCCTTCTGTAGAGCCCCAGTCCTGCAGCCTGCACCCCCTTTCTGTAGAGCCCCAGTCCTGCAGCCTGCACCCCCTTTCTGTAGAGCCCCAGTCCTGCAGCCTGCACCCCCCTTCTGTAGAGCCCCAGTCCTGCAGCCTGCACCCCTTTTCTGTAGAGCCCCAGTCCTGCAGCCTGCACCCCCCTTCTGTAGAGCCCCAGTCCTGCAGCCTGCACCCCGCTTCTGTAGAGCCCCAGTCCTGCAGCCTGCACCCCGCTTCTGTAGAGCCCCAGTCCTGCAGCCTGCACCCCGCTTCTGTAGAGCCCCAGTCCTGCAGCCTGCACCCCCCTTCTGTAGAGCCCCAGTCCTGCAGCCTGCACCCCTTTTCTGTAGAGCCCCAGTCCTGCAGCCTGCACCCCGCTTCTGTAGAGCCCCAGTCCTGCAGCCTGCACCCCGCTTCTGTAGAGCCCCAGTCCTGCAGCCTGCACCCTGCTTCTGTAGAGCCCCAGTCCTGCAGCCTGCACCCCGCTTCTGTAGAGCCCCAGTCCTGCAGGGCTGCTTCATGAGAGCTGAGCCAGCGTGGGGAGGGTTAAATCTGCCCTCTGACCCCAGTTTTCTCCGCTGGGCTGGCCTGACGAGAGACGTGTCTTCCCTGCATGCCTTGCAGTACCCCCACTTCCTGAAGAGAGACGCCAACAAGCTGCAGATCATGCTGCAGCGCCGCAAGAGGTACAAGAACCGCACCATCCTGGGCTACAAGACGCTGGCCCTGGGGCTCATCAACATGGCGGAGGTCAGTGCGGGTCCTGGGCAGGGCCAGGCTGTGTGCGTGTGTGTCTCCCGTGTGCGTGTGTGTCTTTTGTGTGCATGTGCCCCCCCCCCCGTGTGCACGGGTCCTGGGCTGTCAGGCATCATTTGTCCGTTTCTGTAGCTGAGCTACTAAGCTACAAGCTCATCCCATGAGCCCTTGCACGTCCTGGTCCGGTCCCGTCCCGGCCTGGCCCGCTTCAGCCGGGTCTCTGTCCGTCTCCTGCCCAGGTGATGCAGCACCCCAGCGAGGGGGCGCAGGTGCTGGGTCTCCACAGCAACGTGAAGGACGCGGCCGTGCCGGTGGCCGAGATCCGCGTCTACTCCCTGTCCAGCCAGCCCATCGACCACGAGGGGCCCAAGGCCAAGCTGTCCGGTGAGTCGCCCTGCTCCACCACGGCGCCGCCCCTGTGGTTGGCCCAGGGAGTGCAGCCTCCTGCTGCTGGCTGGGGTCACGGGAACCTCCTTAAAAAGAACCACGAGGGGCCGCAGCCGATCAGATCCCCGCCGCGGGGTGCAGCAGGCGCCCCGCTGCGCTGGGAACTGGGGTGTCCCCCCAGAGCCTCACCCTCTCCTTCCCTCCCTCTCTTCCCCCCCCCCCCGCCAGCAGACCGCTCTCCGGACATCGACAACTACTCGGAAGACGAAGAGGAGAGCTTCTCCTCCGAGCAGGAGGGCAGCGACGACCCCGCGCACGGCCAGGTGGGGCTCCACAGGGGGGCGGTATCGGGGCGCAGCTCACAGAGGGCAGTGTTGGTGCTGACACACAGGAGCCCATATCTGGGCAGAGGGCAGGGGGCAGGAGACAGTCTGGGGCACGGGGGCAGAAAGGGGTTTGGGTGTGGGTCCCAACAGCAGGGTAGAGGGGACCCTGTGTCTGGCCAGGTGAGGCTGTAATAGCTGATGAGACAGTATTGGGGTACAGAAGGCGGGGTGAAGTATTGGGGTACAGAAAGCACTGTCAGTATAGAAACACAGGAAAGTTGTTTAGGGCAAGGGGATGGTTTGGGGGTACAGGA
Organism: Atractosteus spatula; assembly: GCF_055471065.1. Classification (NCBI taxonomy): domain Eukaryota; kingdom Metazoa; phylum Chordata; class Actinopteri; order Semionotiformes; family Lepisosteidae; genus Atractosteus; species Atractosteus spatula. Next base: position 143,794 of record NW_028296641.1, read on the forward strand.
GGCAGTCTGGGGCACAGGGGCTGTGGGTCCCAACAGTAGGGCGGCGATGACCCTGTTCCTGGGGGTGGGGGGTTGAAGGGTTAAAGGTTAAAGTTAAACCCCGTCCCAGCCTGATGGACTCTGCCCCCCCCGCTCTTTCAGTATCTGTTTGACGAAGATTACGAGGTGGGGAAGATGAAGAAGTCTCGCCGCAAGCTGACCTCCACGGCGTCCATCACGCGGGTCAATGTGAGTCTCTCCGCCTGTCCACAGCAGCGCCGCCCCAGTGGCCGAGCCCGACACCGCGCCTGCAGGCACGGCGTGCTGTCAGCCAGAGCTGTGTCTGCCAAGGGCACGGGGAGTGACCCCAGGCCGGGTCAGACAGGAGAGTGACCCCACGTCAGACAGGAGAGTGACCCCAGGCCGGGTCGGACAGGAGAGTGACCCCACGTCAGGTGGGAGTGACCCCAGGCCGGGTCAGACAGGAGAGTGACCCCACGTCAGGCGGGAGTGACCCCAGGCCGGGTCGGACAGGAGAGTGACCCCAGGCCGGGTCGGACAGGAGTGTGACCCCACGTCAGACAGGAGAGTGACCCCAGGCCGGGTCAGACAGGAGAGTGACCCCATGTCAGACAGGAGAGTGACCCCAGGCCGGGTCGGACAGGAGAGTGACCCCACGTCAGGTGGGAGTGACCCCAGGCCGGGTCAGACAGGAGAGTGACCCCACGTCAGGCGGGAGTGACCCCAGGCCGGGTCGGACAGGAGAGTGACCCCAGGCCGGGTCGGACAGGAGTGTGACCCCACGTCAGACAGGAGAGTGACCCCAGGCCGGGTCAGACAGGAGAGTGACCCCACGTCAGACGGGAGTGACCCCAGGCCGGGTCGGACAGGAGAGTGACCCCACGTCAGACAGCCGAGCGCACGATTGGCGCCAGTGTTTGCGGTGGCAGGACTTGGCAGGACTCGGCGCGCAGGCGCGGGGGCCCGCGCGGACCTGGGGGGGGGCGTTAACCCGGGCGGGCTCTGAGGGGTCCTTCAGAGAGGGAGAGGGTGCAGTTCGAGAAGGGCTGTGGGGAGCCGGGTGTGTGAGGTTCAGGTCACAGTTAGGGGTGACGGGTCACTCCGCCTGCCCCACAGCTGCTGCAGGGCTGTGTCTGGCTCTGGTGGGACTTGATGAGCGATACTGTTCTGTGCTACAGTGCTGGGCTATCCTGTGCTGTGTGTTCTGTACTGTACCGTACTGTGCTGTGCTATAGTGCTCTGTACTGTACTTAGAGTCACAAGCACTACTGTATAGCTCTGTATTGTGCTGAACTGTTCTGGGCTATAGTGCTCTGTGCTGTGATGAGCTTCACTATGCTTCTCTGCCCCTCAGTTGCAGTGAAATTGAAGCTTCCTCTATTTGACCAAAGTGCTATTGTCTGAACTGGTGACCTTCTTTTCTTTCTGTTTTTCCTCAGCAACCCAACATAAAGCAGAAGTTTGTGGCTTTGCTGAAAAGGTTTAAAGTTTCCGATGAGGTAACGTTTCCCATCTCTCTCTGCAGCAGGTAAAACCGTCTGCTGTCCTCTGTCTCTGAGCTGGGGCGCAGTCCTGCGTGCTCCCCCTCTCTGAGCTGGGGCGCAGTCCTGCTCTTCCCCGTCTCTCTCATTAGTGACAGGACTAATGCTTCCTCTTCCTCTTCCTCCCTCTCCTTCTGCCTGCCTGTGTGCAGGTGGGGTTTGGCCTGGAGCACGTGTCCCGGGAGCAGATCCAGGAGGTGGAGGAGGACCTGGACGAGCTGTACGACAGCCTCTACAACCCCAGCGACAGCGGGCCGGAGATGGAGGAGACGGAGAGCATCCTCAGCACCCCCAAGCCCAAACTCAGGTCAGCGCAGCCAGTACCCTGCCAGGGGGGAGTGGGTCTGGGGTCTCGGGGAGGAGCCTGGCCAGTACACAGACTGGGGGAGGAGCTCTGGGGGAGGAGCCTGGCCAGTACACAGACTGGGGGAGGAGCCTGGCCAGTACACAGACTGGGGGAGGGGCTTGGCCAGTACACAGAAGGGGGAGGGGCTCTGGGGGAGGAGCCGGCCAGTACACAGACTGGGGGAGGAGCTCTGGGGGAGGAGTCTGGCCAGTGCACAGAAGGGGGAGGGGCTCTGGGGGAGGAGTCTGGCCAGTACACAGACTGGGGGAGGAGCTTGGCCAGTACACAGAAGGGGAAGGGGCTCTGGGGGAGGAGCTGGCCAGTACACAGACTGGGGGAGGAGCTCTGGGGGAGGAGTCTGGCCAGTGCACAGAAGGGGGAGGGGCTCTGGGGGAGGAGTCTGGCCAGTACACAGACTGGGGGAGGAGCTCTGTGGGAGGAGCCTGGCCAGTACACAGAAGGGGGAGGGGCTCTGGGGGAGATCAGACTGCTGTGCACTGGGAGTGATGTTGTCTCTGTCCTGTGTGTCTCCAGGCCCTTTTTCGAGGGAATGTCCCAGTCCAGCTCCCAGACGGAGATCGGCAGTCTGAACAGCAAGGGCAGCCTGGGCCGAGACATCTTCAGCCCAGTGAGTCCTGGGAAGTGGGAGGACTCAGAAGGGAGAGAACTGGGAGGACTGGGAGAGCAGGACTGGGAGATTTAGAGGAATATCTGATTAGAACTCACATCTGCAGAGCTGCAGGCTTGTTTGACCCAACTTGCTGTTCCTTAATTGAACCCAATTACCATAATTAAATTAATTAGTCCAGGTGAAGGTGAGTTTTAGCCTCTGACTGAAGATGCATAGAAGCCCTGCAGGACTGGGGCTCTACAGAAGGGGGGTGCAGGCTGCAGGACTGGGGCTCTTCAGAAGGGGGGTGCAGGCTGCAGGACTGGGGCTCTTCAGAAGGGGGGTGCAGGCTGCAGGACTGGGGCTCTACAGAAGCGGGGTGCAGGCTGCAGGACTGGGGCTCTACAGAAGCGGGGTGCAGGCTGCAGGACTGGGGCTCTACAGAAAGGGGGTGCAGGCTGCAGGACTGGGGCTCTACAGAAAGGGGGTGCAGGCTGCAGGACAGGGCTGCAGGCCACAGCTCTGTTCCAGTGCCTCTCGGGAGCCTCATCCTTCTGGCTTCCAGCCCACAGCCTGAGCTCTTCACAGCTTAAAGGGATCAGCTCATGTCTCAGCTGAGCCCATTACTGTCGTCAGGGAGAGTGATCCTTATCCCTCACAGGGGGCCTGTGCTCCGGAGAGCTGGGACTCTCCTCTCCGAGCCACCCACGGGACTCCGAGAGGTTGCCCCCTGATTGGAGACGCCTGTGAGCCCCACCCTCGCCCCTGTCATTCCTCTGTCTCTCCAGCAGGGGGAGGCAAATCCTTTGGAGAAGATGAAGCAGCCGCAAAGCAGGACCCTGGAGGAGGCCCTGTCAGAGACCGACACACTGGTAACACACACTGACACGCTGGTGACACGCTGGTGACACGCTGGTGACACGCTGGGGAAACATGCCGAGAAACTGAACAGCCATCTCTCTCTCTCTGCTCTCTCTGTGTGGTGCAGGAGCTCAGCGAACAAGACCTGTTTGGGGAGACGACCCCTTCCATCACTGTGTCAGTCCCTGAGAAGCCCAGGACTCCCCTGAAGACAAGCAAGAGCACAGAGACTCAGAGCATGCCCTCTCCCAGGTTAGCACACAGTATAGACACAGAGCACGCCCTCTCCCAGGTTAGCACACAGTATAGACACAGAGCACGTCCTCACCCAGGTTAGCACACAGTATAGACACAGAGCACGCCCTCTCCCAGGTCAGCACACAGTATAGACACAGAGCACGCCCTCTCCCAGGTTAGCACACAGTATAGACACAGAGCACGCCCTCTCCCAGGTTAGCACACAGTATAGACACAGAGCACGCCCTCACCCAGGTCAGCACACAGTATAGACACAGAGCACGCCCTCTCCCAGGTCAGCACACAGTATAGACACAGAGCACGCCCTCTCCCAGGTTAGCACACAGTATAGACACAGAGCACGCCCTCTCCCAGGTTAGCACACAGTATAGACTCAGAGCATGCCCTCTCCCAGGTTAGCACACGCAGTATAGACACAGAACACGCCCTCTCCTAGGTTAGCACACGCAGTATAGACACAGAGCACGCCCTCTCCCAGGTCAGCACACAGTATAGACACAGAGCACGCCCTCTCCCAGGTCAGCACACAGTATAGACACAGAGCACACCATCTCCCAGGTCAGCACACAGTATAGACACAGAGCACGCCCTCTCCCAGGTTAGCACACAGTATAGACACAGAGCACGCCCTCTCCCAGGTTAGCACACAGTATAGACACAGAGCACGCCCTCTCCCAGGTTAGCACACAGTATAGACACAGAGCACGCCCTCTCCCAGGTCAGCACACAGTATAGACACAGAGCACGCCCTCTCCCAGGTCAGCACACACAGTATAGACACAGAGCACGCCCTCTCCCAGGTCAGCACACAGTATAGACACAGAGCACGCCCTCTCCCAGGTTAGCACACACAGTATAGACACAGAGCACGTCCTCTCCCAGGTTAGCACACAGTATAGACACAGAGCACGCCCTCTCCCAGGTTAGCACACAGTATAGACACAGAGCACGCCCTCTCCCAGGTCAGCACACAGTATAGACACAGAGCACGCCCTCTCCCAGGTCAGCACACACAGTATAGACACAGAGCACGCCCTCTCCCAGGTCAGCACACAGTATAGACACAGAGCACGCCCTCTCCCAGGTTAGCACACACAGTATAGACACAAAGCACGCCCTCTCCCAGGTCAGCACACAGTATAGACCCAGAGCATGCCCTCTCCCAGGTTAGCACACACGGTATAGACACAGAACACGCCCTCTCCCAGGTTAGCACACACAGTATAGACACAGAGCACGCCCTCTCCCAGGTCAGCACACAGTATAGACACAGAGCACGCCCTCTCCCAGGTTAGCACACACGGTATAGACACAGAACACGCCCTCTCCCAGGTTAGCACACACAGTATAGACACAGAGCACGCCCTCTCCCAGGTAAACACACAGACAGGACAGTCTCGGTATGTCCAGCTCTCAGTTCCCTCACTCTGTGTCCACCACTCTCCCCACACAGGCTGGACGGCGGTCACACCCCGCGGCAGAGGAGGAGCACTCCGTTTAGAGACCGGCAGCAGTCGAAGCCACTGAGCGAGAGAACCAACAGCTCAGACAGCGAGAGGTCACCTGAGCTGAGCCACTCCACGCAGGTACCGACCACACAGGTCCGGTCTTGTTAGACCCGGGAGGACAGCTGGTCCGGCGGTTCAGGTCCAGTCCTGTTAGACCAGGAGGACAGCGGGTCCAGTGTTTCAGGTCCGGTCCTGTTAGACCCTGTTGTGGTCTGTGTGCAGTCCAGTGTGCAGGTTGACCGTACTGCCTGCTGGAGGAAGGCTGTTGTCACCCACAGGTGCCCAGGAAGGTCGTGTACGATCAGCTGAACCAGATCCTGGTGTCGGACACCGCGCTGCCGGAGAACCTCATCCTGGTCAACATCACGGACTGGCAGGGCCAGGTCAGTACCAGCGCGGGTCGGAGGGTCAGCGAGGGTTGGAAGGTCAGAAGGTTGGGGGGTCAGTGAGGGTCAGGGGGTCAGCACGTGTGAAGGCTCTCCTCTCCTCTCCCTGCAGTTTGTGGCAGACCTGCTCCACGCCCAGAAGCTGCCGGTGGTGTGCACGTGTTCTGGTGCCGAGATCCAGGCCGTGCTGTCTGCGGTGCTGACCCGGATCCAGAAGTTGTGAGTTCACCCTGTCTGTCGGACACGGGACCCACACCCGAGCTCAGGAGCTGCAGAAACACAGACGCACACTCACACTCACACAGACACAGACACAGGATCCTGTCCTGCTTCAGCCCTGGGCACAGGAGGAGATAAACCAACTCGTTCTCTCTCCCCTCTCTCTCCCCCCTCTCTCTCCCCTCTCTCTCCCCCCCCCTCTCTCCCCAGCTGTAACTGTAACTCCTCCATGCCACGCCCGGTCAAGGTGGCAGCAGTGGGTGGGCAGAGCTACCTGGGCTCCATCCTGAGGTTCTTCGTCACCCAGCTGGCCAACAAGACGTCGGACTGGCTGAACCACATGAGGTTCCTTGTGGTGCCCCTGGGTAAGCTGCCCGCAGGGAGGGGCAGGGCGCGGGGCGTGGGGGGCCTCCCTGCATTAATTCAGGTGTTAGATCGCCCGTAAGACATCGTGTACAGCAACGAAATATAAAACATGTGATGAAACGATCACACATGACACCCCGAATAACGTGACAGAGAGTGAGGTGCAGGACGTCGGCGCTTGAGCTCGTTCCTCTGGGCTGCCCCTGGTTCGTCCTTCATCAGGCGACGGGCTGCGGCGCAGCTGTGATTCCTGCCCTCTCCCTGTCTGCAGGCTCGCACCCCGTGGCCAAGCACCTGGGCTGCCTGGACAGCCGCTACAGCTCCTCCTTCCTGGACCCGGCCTGGAGGGACCTGTTCAGCCGCTCGGAGCCGCCGCAGACAGGTCAGCGCCTCAGCGGGCCGGGTCAGGGGGCGGGATCAGGGATCGGGAGGCTGGGTTCGAGATCAACAGGCTGGATCAGGGATCGGGGGGCTGGGTTAGAGATCAGGAGGATGGATCAGCAGGCTGGATCAGGGGGCTGGATCAGGGATCGGGGGCTGGGTTATGGATCAGGAGGCTGGATCACCAGAATGGATCAGGGATCGGGAGCTGGGTTAGGGATCAGTGGGTGGATCACCAGAATGGATCAGGGATCGGGAGCTGGGTTAGGGATCAGTGGGTGGATCACCAGAATGTATCAGGGATCGGGAGCTGGGTTAGGGATCAGTGGGTGGATCACCAGAATGGATCAGGGATCGGGGGCTGGGTTATGGATCAGGAGGCTGGATCACCAGAATAGATCAGGGATCGGGAGCTGGGTTAGGGATCAGTGGGTGGATCACCAGAATGGATCAGGGATCGGGGGGCTGGGTTAGGGATCAGTGGGCTGGATTATCAGGCGATTGGTTGATGCCTTTTTTCTGGACTGGAGTTGTCTGCTTGGGGTGTTTCCCCCCTTTAACTGGAGGGGGTGAAGTATTGTTCCAGAATCAAGTTCACTGCTGTATTACTGTCTTAGTGGAGTATTCCTCCTGGTAGTGTGTGTCAGTGTGTGTGGGGGGGTCACAGACTGAAGCCCCCCGCTCTGTCTCCTCCCAGATCCCATCGATGTGGTCGGCAGGATCTCCCAGTACATCACAGGAGCCGCCATCACCCACCAGCTGCCTGTGGCCGAGGCCATGCTGACCTGCAAGCACAGGCTGTGAGTCTGCACTCGTCTCCCTCCACTCTCTGTCCCTCTCTCCCTCCACTCTCCTTATCCCCTCTCTCCCTCCACTCTCTGTCCCTCTCTCCCCTCTCTCCCTCTACTCTCTGTCCCTCTCTCTCTCCCCTCTCTCCCTCCTCTCTCTCCCCTCTCTCTGTCCCTCTCTCTCCTCTCTCTCCAGACCACTGTAAAGACTCTGTTTTAATCCCCCCTCTCTCTTCAGGCACGATGAAGACTCCTATCAGAAGTTCATCCCCTTCATTGGGGTGAGTGTCCCCCCTCACTCCTCTCCCTCTCTCCTCTCTCCTGTCTCCTGTGTCCTCCCACTCTCACTGCCTCTCCTCTCTGTGTCTTTGGACAGGTGGTGAAGGTGGGGTTGATCGAGCCCAGTCCAGCGTCCGCAGGTAGGATTACGGTAGAACCAGGGCACGGTGCTCAGGAAGTGGAGAGAACGGGGTGCATGGTGCAGAGGAAAGGGTCAGGATTTGGGGTGCGGAGAGTAAGAGGAGCACAGGCATACAGGATTTAGGAGAAGGGGTGTGTGGAGTGGAATCGGTGTTGAGACTCAACCCCACGCCTCGCTTTCCTCACTTCCTGTCCCGCCTCTTTCAGGTGCGGACGCAGACGAGGGCGGGGCCACGAGCTTGGCCGTCCCCTCCACGTCACCGCCTTCCCACGGGTCCGGCGTCGGATTGGTCAAGGAGGCCGCCGCGACCCCGCCCCCCTCGCCCTCCATGAGCAGCGGATTGGCCGTGCTGGGGTGGGTGGGGCTTGCCGGCCGTCGGCTCCCGGTAGAGGCTAAGGGTTGAACTGCCTCCCAGGTCGCAGGTCGCAGACGGTCGGCGGTCAGCCTCCGGTTGCCCAGCAGCGAGATCCAGTCCAGGATTTAGCAGCTGCTCGAGTGCAGACTGTGCTGATGGTCTCATGTTCGCCGCTATGCGAAGTTCTCTCGGCTTCAGCTCTGCCTGCCCTCTCTCCCACCGCAGGAGTCCCAGCATGCCCCACGGCGTGGACGCCATCGGCCTGCAGGTGGACTACTGGGTGGCGCTGGGCGGGGAGAGGAAGAAGGAGGGCGAGCGCCGCGACACGGGTTCGAAGAACACCCTGAAGAGCACCTTCCGCTCCGTGCAGGTCAGCCGGCTGCCGGGGGGCGCCGGCGAGGGCCCGCCCGGGCTCAACACCATGTCCATGACCGTGGTCACCAAGGAGAAGAACAAGAAGGGTGAGTGCACACTGCCCCCTGCTGGCGCGGCGCCGCCATGGCACTGGGAGGGTTCCAGCAGGAGGGCCTGCCTGCCTGTGTTCCAGTTCACCGGAGCCAATTCTCTGTTTGTGTAGGTTTTCCCTTGGGATTGCCAAGCACCTACCTCCCCTCACTGTTTTTTACCACGGTGTCCTGTGATTTTTACCATGTTGCTCTGCACTTTGACTGGGCTCTACTGCGCTCTACTGTGCTTTTACCCTGATCTCACTGGGCTTTACTGTGCTTTTACCCTGATCTCACTGGGCTCTACTGCGCTGTACTGTGCTTTTACCCTGATCTTACTGGGCTCTACTGCGCTGAACTGTGCTTTCACCACGGTGCTCTCTCCTGTCTCCGCAGTGCCCACCATCTTCCTGGGCAAGAAGCCGAAGGAGAAGGAGGTGGACTCCAAGAGCCAGGTGATCGAGGGCATCAGCCGGCTCATCTGCTCCGCCAAGCAGCAGCAGACCATCCTGCGAGGTGCGGGCGCACACATACAACCGCACACTGCTACACACGCACACCCACACATACACTGGCACACACACACACACACACACACTGCTACACATGGGCACAAACACACGCACACCCACACATACACTGGCACACACACGCACACATACAACCGCACACTCCTATACACAGGCACACACACTGGCACACACACAACAGGCACCCAGGCAAGACACACACAGGCACATGTAGACAGACAGGGCTGCACTCAGACTGGCACGCACACACACAGACACAGACTGGCATGCTCGGACACGGGCACACGCGCACAGGGGCGCGCACGCACATGTAGACAAACATGGGCACGCTCAGACACGCGTGGACTCGCGCACTTCACCTGCGCTCCCACAGAGCGCCAGTGGCTGACAGGCGGTCCCTGCTGTGCTCTCTCTGCAGTGTCCATCGACGGGGTGGAGTGGAACGACGTCAAGTTTTTCCAGCTGGCGGCCCAGTGGCCCACACACGTCAAGTATTTCCCGGTCGGACTCTTCGGCTACAGCAAGCCAGCGTCCTAGGACCCGCCCCCCCAAGCCCACCCCTCCTGCGCAGCCGTTGGCCAGCTCCCGGAACAGGCCCTCTGCCACTCAGAGCTCCTGGAACCCTCCCTAGCCAATCAGAGCCAGGGGTGTGGGCTTCTCCTCCAATCGCGTCATTCGTAGACTTCTGCTCAGATTTTCGTTCTTCTTTCGCTATGGCAACGGCTGTGGAGCACGTGTTGATTGGATCAAAGACGTCGTTGTTCGCTCACGCCTGTCTCCAGGGCAACGCAAGGAGGCGCTGGAAGAGTGTACAGAGAAGGGATGGGGATACAGATGGGGGTACACACCCAAAACAAAATGGACGCTTGCTGACCATGTCTTGTACAGAAGTAACTTTGGGCAGATGTGCTTTTATGTGTTATGTTATGCACCAGTTTTCTTGCGGTGTGTTTTCATTAGAGCATTAAGCGTGTAAAAACCAGGCCATGTTCTCTTCCTGATAGAGCGATTGTATCCGTACAAGATGGGTGATTAGTCATTCCTGGCGCTGGAGGAGATCGGAATGGCTTTTGGGAAAATGGGGGATTCCAGAGGCAGGGAATTGCTCTTTAATCCAGGGGTGACCAGTCCTGGTCCTGGAAGGGGTGCTGTCTGTAGCAGGGGTGTCCAGTCCTGGTCCAGGAGGGGGCGCTGTGCCTGCAGCAGGGGTGTCCGGTCCTGGTCCAGGAGGGGTCAGTGTGTCTGCAGCAGGGGTGTCCGGTCCTGCTCCAGGAGGGTCAGTGTGCCTGCAGCAGGGGTGTCCAGTCCTAGGCCAGGAGGAGGCGCCGTGTCTGGTGGTCTCGTTTAAAAGCAGCAGCACCTGTTCGATGGGTCCAGTGACGCCCACGAGGAGAAGACAGAGCTTGTTAAGAGCCGGGCAGCAGCGGGAGCCCCCAGAGACGCCCGCAGGCCCCTCGGGCACAGTATTGGGCTGGACGCTGGCCACTGCCCGGGGGGCCCACACCGAACCTTGCTTGCTCCAGCCTGCGCAAACCCCCCCCCCCCCCCCCCAGTGCTCCCGAAGGCCCCGTGAGGATCCCGGACATCCAGACTGAGGTGGGAGTGGGAGCCCAATCCCTTAAGTCCAGGTCGCTTTTCCTGGGAGGCGCAGCGGCAAGGGCAGCCCAGTAGGGGGGTGCGGGGGTGGTGGGGCGAGCCGGGAGCGAGTCCAATTCAGTTCGCCCAAAGGAAAGGAACTCCGGTCTTTAACCCCCCCCCCCCATCAGAGTGAGATGGACTAGACCTTCGCATCCCTGCTGAAGGGGGAATGGACTGTTCCATTCTTTCTTTTCCGGGGGGGGGGGGAGAGGTTTCATGCTTTCATGCCTCTAGGGCGCTCTTAAAAAACACAGCTGTCAGCCTCTTGTTGTTTTTATACCAGACACGTGCACTTTACTATTAAAACTCCTAGTCTGAAATGGGTCTGGCCGTGTGGGTGTGGACAGAAGTCCTGTACCGTCAGTAGTAGTAGATTGTATTACCACCTTCCCCCCCCCGCGTCCCTGACTTGTCCTCGTTCCTCCTGGATGGGTTTCCCATTGGAACCCGAGTCCCTGGGAAAAGAGCTGGCCCGAGTGCCCCCAGCCCGGTTCTGGTGGGGAGGGGAGGGGGGCTCGGAGGGGTGTCCCTGGAGCAGAGGAAGAGGATGAGTGGGGCTCCAGACTCGCCCGTGCGTCTCCCATTGGTGTTTTCAGTGGGATTTCCCCCACAGAGTCAGGTGGTGCGATTTGCTCTCCTCTCCCAGCAGTCTGTGTCCAGGGGTAGATTTTGTTTTAAATAAGTCGCAGGTGTCTCCCTGGACGAGCACAAGTGTATTTGGGCCTTTTGTGGTTGTGTTTTTAACTGCGAGTTACAGTGTTTGTTCCCCCTGGGGCAGGGCAGGCTCCAGCTCCGGTGCCGGTCAGCTCCGGTACGGGATTTCCACGCGGCCAGCTGCTCTACATGCTGCTGGTCAGGCTGATTAATCGAGCGCAGCACTGCAGTGGGGGGTGGGCGGGCTGGCTGGCCATCTCTCGAAGCTCGCCGCGCGCCGCGCAGCCCCGGCAACAAGCCCTGCAGCTGCTGCTCCACGCGGGCGTGCCTGCCGCCGCCCCAGACGGCCGAGGTCAACAGTCCTGCGGGAGGCGCTATGCTGGTTTCTGTTGCCATGAAAAGAGCTGGGTGTGCAGGACCCCCCCCACCTCCCCCAGGAGGGGGCGCTCTAATCCACAGGCCGGGGGCAGGTTATCTCCCTCAGAGCGGGGGAGGGTATGTAGGGGTGAGAATAAGGGGGCAACTCCAGTTCCCCTCAGGAGCAGAATGAAACCCTGTTTCAGGCTGACCAGCAGCAGCAGAGCCCAGCTGGGCAGAGCTGGCACCGCAGAGCGACGTGGCTGGGGTTCGAGACCGCCGGAGCGTCGGCAGCGACAGTCCAGCTCCGACCGGCGCCGCCATCTCCGTGTTCTCCATCTCCAGCTTTTCCGTGCCCTGTCCGCTGTAGCCAGGGGGCGGGCCTGCGGTCGCGTCGGAGTGTGGAGCCGCAGGCCTGTCGATTCGGTGTTTCATTAAAAATCGTCATAATAAAAACATTGGATTTCTACCCCGTCTCCGTCGCCTCAGACCGGCACGACGCCGCGCCCCCGCAGGCCGAGTCACGGGCACCGCGGCACACGGACAGACGTGTAGCCGGCTGTCCAGCGCCCTGCACAAGCTGCACACGCGCTCACGCTGAGCTGCGAGCAGGGACACGCCCCGGGTCAGAGCATGGGCTTGGCACAGCGCCGGGGCCCTGGGTTCGACTGCCTGTGTGGAGTCTGCATGTTCTCCAGCGGTTTGTGTGACTTTCCTCCCACCGTCCACAGCCACGCTGGTGGGGGGACGGGTCCTGGTGTGTGTGTCCTGCGACGGACTGGCGTCCGGACCCGGGTGTGCCCTGCCTTGTGCCCGTGGGGTGCTGGGATAGACCCCCAGCGGTCAGGAAATGGAGGCCTTACAGAGCCCTGGGGTTCTGGAAGTGGAGTATTTATCACCGCAGCCCGGCGGAGCGCGACAGGGGGAGAGTTTTGAGCCGCCAGCTGTGGGTCCAGATGTGGTGGCTGCGCGGGGTTGTCGTGGTGCCCCCTTGAAACTCGGGGAGCCCTGGGGACCCCAGATTTCTTTAGGTGTGCTCCCGGCTCACTCCTTCTCCTGTCCGTCCATCTGTCTGTGGCTTCAAAGGTGTTGGAGGAAGAGGAGGAGGGAGAGAGTGGAGGAGGAGGGAGAGAGAGGAGAGAGGATGAGGAGGAGGAGGGAGAGAGGAGAGAGGATGAGGGAGAGAGAGGAGAGAGGAGGAATGAGAGAGTGGAGGAGGAGGAGGGAGAGAGAGGAGAGAGGATGAGGGAGGGAGAGGGAGGATGGAGAGAGAGGAGGAATGAGAGAGTGGAGGAGGAGGAGGAGGGAGAGGAACGGCCCCGGCACTGGCGGCAGTGTTTTGGGCGGTGACGTCATCGCGCCTGCGCCGGGGCTTCTGGGAAGCCCATATAGGCACAACAGCCATTTTCGGCTCGCGAGCGGCTGTCAGTGCGGAGAGCGAGCCAGTCGCGCGCAGCGGAGCATTCGGGATGCCGGTTCCTCGCGACAGCTTGGTCGTGTAAAAAGAAACAACAACAACAACAACAACAATAACAATAACGGCGACCACGCACGGACACGGACACGGGCGCCTTTCCTTTCTTTTCGCAAAGAGAAGAGCCTGACGTGCACACGAGTGGCGGGGGCACACGGCTCCGATAACCTTTCTCCCGACCCCCTCCCTCCTCCTCCTCCCCACGCTGCGTGGACCCGTCCCGTTAGGAATGAGCCCGCCGTGCCGGATGCGGCAGTAGAAAGAGCGAGAGCAGACACGCAGAGGTGCAGACACGCAGGGAAGAGACCCGGCGCGGGGGGCATATCTCGGACTGGGGGGCTTCCTCGCGTGCGTGCCTGTGCGGGACTGAGGGGGGGGGCGGCGCTGCTCGGTCAGCCGACCCGGACAGGACCGGCGGGGCCGAACCACGGAGACTGGACCTGCACCGCGAGCCCGCTTTCCGGGCCCCTCGGATGCGGCAGGTGTCGGGGGACCGAGCCGGCGAGCTGAGCTGAGCTGAACCGAGCCGAGCCGAGCCTTCAGGGGACGGGACGACACCGGCGCCTCAGGGGGCGAGAATCAGGTGAGTCATTGACCGTGAGCCGCTCTTCCTCTCCCAGCACCCCCCCCCCTCCTCCTCCTCTCGCCCTCCCCACGGCTGTGTGCCCCCCCGAGGGGCCGCGGGCCCGGGTTCAGCGCGCTCGACCGCTTCATTCAGACACAGGACTGGGGGGGGTTCGGCTCTAGTGACCCGTTTCCAGACCCGATTCCCTGACCCGGCTGGACCCGGGTTCTGGGACTGACGGCGTCCCGCGTCACGTCACTCAGTGTCCTCTGTCCGGGCCAGTACCGGGGGGGGAGGTCGCGAGCTGTGAGAAATGTGAGGGGTTCTGGTTCTGGTTTTGTTTTACTTTGCACATCCGCGAGTGGGACGTAAAGAGCGGATTAGGGCGAGCCCGTGTTGAGTTAGGGGCCCCGGCCCGGCCCGGCCCGGCCCGGCCCGGTTCGGCTCGGCGCTCCGGAGGTCTGGTGGGAGGTGGGGGGTGGTCCAGCTGGACCATGCCCGTCTACGTCTGCACGTGCTGGCGTGTTTTGGGCACGCAGGGCGGCGGGTCGGGCACCTCGGTGACGGATGCGCGCGGCTGTGTGTTCCGGGCGGCGGCGGCGGCTCCGCCTGCGGGTCTCATGAAGTCCGGCGGCCCGGTGGCCCGGCTGTCCGGCGGCGGCCCGGCGCTCCCGTGACGCGGCGCTGTCCCCCGCGCCGGTTGGCGCATTGCGGTACCTCTAGCGCCGCGTGTGCGTGCTGGCGGCGGCGGGGGGGGGACAGGGCCGGCAGGTGCGGGGCGGCGTCTGCTTGGCGAGTCGCTGGGAGTGTTAAACGAGCCCCCGTCCCCCCGCCTGGGCTTGTCCGCTCGCTAGCTCGTGTCCCCTTCCTGGGGGGGGGGGGGGGGCGTTGTGCCGGTTTTGGCAGCGCGGCTGGCTCCAGACCCCTGCCACTCTTTGTGTAGATGAGTGTTGTTCAGGGGTCGCTTTTCTGGACACTCCCTTCAGAGCTCTGTACAGGTCATGGGGATCCCCTCCACCCCCACCAGTGTGCACCCCCACCTGGATGAGGCGCCAGTCCGCTCCCCACGCCCCAGCTCTCAGTGGGGAGGAGAGCAGAGTGATGGAGCCAGTTCAGAGAGGGGGGTTATTAGGAGGCCATGAGGGGTCAAGGCCAGGACACTGGGGTTACACCCCTACTCTTTTCGAGAAACACCCCGGGGTTTCTAATGAGCACAGAGAGTCAGGACCTCAGTTTTACAGTATAGTGTCCCTGTCACTATAGTAGGGCATTAGGACTCACGCAGACTGCGGTTTGCGCCCCAACAGTGCAGTGCTGCAGTGTAGTGGTGCTGTATGACAGTGCAGTGCTGCAGTGCTGTATGACAGTGCAGTGCTGTAGTGCTGTAGTGCTGTATGACAGTGCAGTGCTGTAGTGCTGTATGACAGTGCAGTGCTGTAGTGCTGTAGTGCTGTATGACAGTGCAGTGCTGTAGTGCTGTAGTGCTGTATGACAGTGCAGTGCTGTAGTGCTGTATGACAGTGCAGTGCTGTAGTGCTGTATGACAGTGCAGTGCTGTAGTGCTGTAGTGCTGTATGACAGTGCAGTGCTGTAGTGCTGTATGACAGTGCAGTGCTGTAGTGCTGTAGTGCTGTATGACAGTGCAGTGCTGTAGTGCTGTAGTGCTGTATGACAGTGCAGTGCTGTAGTGCTGTATGACAGTGCAGTGCTGCAGTGTAGTGGTGCTGTATGACCATGCAGTGCTGAAGTGTAGCAGTGTTGTATGACAGTGCAGTGCTGTAGTGTAGTGGTGCTGTATGACCATGCAGTGCTGAAGTGTAGCAGTGTTGTATGACAGTGCAGTGCTGTAGTGTAGCAGTGTTGTATGACGGTACAGTGCTGTAGTGTTGTATGACAGTGCAGTGCTGAAGTGTAGCAGTGCTGTATGACGGTGCAGTGTAGCAGTGTTGTATGACGGTACAGTGCTGCGGTGCTGTATGACGGTGCAGTGCAGTAGTGTAGCAGTGCTGTATGACGGTGCTGTCCCCTCTGCCCCAGGGCTTGGCGGCCTGTGTCGTGTGGGATGTCCGCCATGGTGCTGCCCCAGGACGAGCCCCTGGAGCGCCTCTCGCAGGACGAGATCGTGCTGAGCACCAAGGCGGTGATGCAGGGGCTGGAGACGCTGCGCAGCGAGCACGCCGCCCTGCTGGCCGCGCTGCTGGACGGAGTGGCGCCGCCGGACGACCCCCAGCTCCCCGTGGCGCAGGAGAAGTCGGGGCTGCTGCGCAAGAGCCTGGACGCCATCGAGCTGGGGCTGGGGGAGGCGCAGGTACGGGGGGCAGGGAGAGGTAGCAGGATGGGGTCAGAGGTCTCTGGGGTCAGTATCGGGGTAACAGGATGGGGTTGGGGGTCTCTGAGGTCAGTATCGGGTAGCAGGATGGGGTTGGGGGTCTCGGGGGTCTGTGACAGGGTAGGGGGACCCTGCAGTCAGTATTGGGGTAACAGGATGGGGTTGGAGGTCTCTGAGGTCAGTATCGGGGTACCAGGAAGGGGTCAGAGGTCTCTGAGGTCAGTATCTGGGTAACAAGATGGGGTTGGGGATCTCTGAGGTCAGTATCGGGGTAGCAGGATGGGGTGGGGGGTCCCTGCGGTCAGTATCGGGGTGGCAGGAGGGGGTCGGGGGTCTCGGGGGTCTGTGACGGGGTGGGGGTCAGTATCGGGGTGCTCAGCCGTGCCGCCCGCCTGCCCGCAGGTGCTCATCGCCCTGTCCAGCCACCTGAGCGCGGTGGAGGCGGAGAAGCAGAAGCTGCGGGCGCAGGTGCGCCGGCTGTGCCAGGAGAACCAGTGGCTGCGGGATGAGCTGGCGGGCACCCAGCAGCGGCTGCAGCGCAGCGAGCAGAGCGTGGCCCAGCTGGAGGAGGAGAAGAAGCACCTGGAGTTCATGAACCAGATCCGCAAGTTCGACGACGACGTCTCCCCCTCGGTACTGCGCGGGGAGAGGGGGGGCACAGGGAGAGAGGGGGGGCACAGGGAGAGAGGGGGTACAGGGGGGCACAGGGAGAGAGAGGGGGCACAGGGAGATGAGGGGGTACAAGGAGATGAAGGGTACAGAAGCACAGTGAGAAGAGGGGCACAGGGAGAGAGGGGGTACAGGGGGGGCACAGGGAGAGAGGGGGTATGGGGGGGGTACAGGGAGAGGAGGGGCACAGGGAGAGAGGGGGTACAGGGGGGCACAGGGAGAGAGGGGGTACAGGAAGAGCGAGTACAAGGAGATGAGGGGTACAGGGGTTCAGGGGCACAGGGAGAGAGAGGAGGTATGGGGGGGTACAGGAAGAGGGAGTACAAGGAGAGGAGGTGTACAGGGGCACAGGGAGAGGGGAGAGGAGGGAGAAGGTGGACATTGTTAATAATACTCATCCCTGCAGGATGAGAAGACCAGCGAGGCCCCCAAGGACAGCCTGGATGACCTTTTCCCCAACGACGACGACCAGGGCTCAGGTAGGGCACTCCCCTGGCACACTGCCCCTCTGTCCAGCCACGCCACGCCCTTGGCACACTGCCCCTCTGTCCTGGGCTCAGGTAGGGCACTCCCCTGGCACACTGCCCCTCTGTCCAGCCACACCACGCCCTTGGCACACTGCCCCTCTGTCCTGGGCTCAGGTAGGGCACTCCCCTGGCACACTGCCCCTCTGTCCAGCCACACCACGCCCTTGGCACACTGCCCCTCTGTCCTGGGCTCAGGTAGGGCACTCCCCTGGCACACTGCCCCTCTGTCCAGCCACGCCACGCCCCTGGCACACTGCCCCTCTGTCCTGGACTCAGGTGGGACACGCCCCTGGCACACTGCCCCTCTGTCCAGCCACGCTACTCCCCTGGCACACTGCCCCTCTGTCCTGGGCTCTCTCTGCCCTCCTCCTCTCTCTCTCTCCAGGCCAGCAGCACAGCAGCGGGGAGGCCGCGGCCCAGCAGGGGGGCTACGAGATCCCGGCGCGCCTGCGGACCCTCCACAACCTGGTGATCCAGTACGCCTCTCAGGGCCGCTACGAGGTGGCCGTGCCGCTGTGCAAGCAGGCGCTGGAGGACCTGGAGAAGACCTCCGGCCACGACCACCCCGACGTGGCCACCATGCTCAACATCCTGGCCCTGGTGTACAGGTGAGAGCCCCCCGCCCCACAGCGCAACACCCTGGCCCTGGTGTGCAGGTCGGAGCTCGGGACGGGAGGGCTGGGGGGTTGCGGGTTCAAGTCCTGAGTGAGGCACAGCTGTACCCTGCAATTAAGCTTAGTCCCAGATGATCTCTAAATTCATTGAACAAAACAGGTTTTTAGAAATCGGGGATATAAGAGTGACCTTGAAAACCTCCTGTACCCCCAATTTAAGGAAAATGGTGCTCCCCAGGAGCAGGGCCAGAGACCCCCAAGTGTAAAGAAACTGGGGCTCCCCAGGAGCAGGGCCAGGGACCCCCAGTGTAAAGAGACTGGGGCTCCCCAGGAGCAGGGCCAGAGACCCCTCAGTGTAAAGAGACTGGGGCTCCCCAAGAGCAGGGCTGAGGACCCCCAGTGTAAAGAGATTGGGGCCCCACAGGAGCAGGGCCGGGGACCCCCTACAGTTACGGTAACGGGGGCGCCTGTGCTGGCGTTGCAGGGACCAGAACAAGTACAAGGAGGCGGCCCACCTGCTGAACGACGCGCTGGCCATCCGGGAGAAGACGCTGGGCAAGGACCACCCCGCCGTGGCCGCCACGCTCAACAACCTGGCCGTGCTGTACGGCAAGCGGGGCAAGTACCGCGAGGCCGAGCCGCTGTGCAAGAGGGCGCTGGAGATCCGCGAGAAGGTACTGGAGCCAGCGTGGCCCGCCGGGGCCGGGCAAGACCCGGGAGCCAGCGTGGCCCGCAGGGACCGGGCCCGACCCGGGAGCCAGCGTGGCCCGCAGGGACTGGGCTCGGGGCTCGTCGAGTCTGGCCGGGGCCGGGAGCCAGCGTGGCCTGCAGGGACCGGGCCCGACCCGGGAGCCAGCGTGGCCCGCAGGGACCGGGCTCGGGGCTCGTCGGGCCGGGCCGGACCCGGGAGCCAGTGTGGGTTGACGGTGTTGTCAGGCCTACCCTGAGGAGATCGGGTCAGGGTGAGAGCAGTGGGGGGGGTTGTGTACATCACCTTCATCTCCCCAGCACCGGTCGATTTCGGGGTGCAGGGGGTGACCCCCTAGGAAGAGCAAGCCATGGGGGGGGGAGGGAGAGGGAGAGGGAAGCGGGGGTTTTGGGGTACCGGGGTTCTGCGGGGGGGGATCCCAGAAAGATCCTGCCTGTGTCCCGCAGGTCCTGGGGAAGTACCACCCGGACGTGGCCAAGCAGCTGAACAACCTGGCGCTGCTGTGCCAGAACCAGGGCAAGTACCAGGAGGTGGAGTACTACTACCAGCGCGCCCTGGAGATCTACCAGGCCAAGCTGGGCGCCGACGACCCCAACGTGGCCAAGACCAAGAACAACCTGGTGAGTGCTCCCCCCCCCTCCCCCCGCCCCCCCCCCCCAGCACCTGTCTGCGCCCCCCCGACTCACCCGCCTCTCCGTCTCCTCCCGTCCCGCCAGGCCACCTGCTACCTGAAGCAGGGGAAGTTCAAGGACGCGGAGTGCCTGTACAAGGAGATCCTGACCCGCGCGCACGAGAAGGAGTTCGGCTCGGTCAACAGTAAGAGCCGCTCCCTGTGCCCACAGTGCCCGGCTGGGGTACAGTGGGGAGATTCCTGGGGGGCTGTGAGGCTGTACAGCGGGGAGGTTGTTGGGGGGTACAGTGGGGCGCAGGCTGCTGATTCTCCTGTCTTGTTCCCTAGATGACAACAAGCCCATCTGGATGCACGCGGAGGAGAGAGAGGAGAGCAAGGTACTGAGTCACTGTCTTCTGGGCAGGATCTCCCTCATCCGAGCTCCTGCCTCTCACTCCTGTCTCACTCCTGTCTCACTCCTGTCTCACTCCTGTCTCTCCCCAGGGGAAGCGCCGAGACTCCGGGCCCTATGGGGAGTACGGTAGCTGGTACAAGGCCTGCAAAGTGGACAGGTGAGTGTGTCCAGTGGACAGGGCAGTGTGTCCAGCATACCCGTGGACAGGAGACTAGGGGTCTTTGTGTCCGGTGTGTCCAGTGGACAGGCCAGGGGGGGCTCTGTGTGTAAATTGTACCCAGTGGACTGGGGGGGCTCTTTGTGTCCGGTGGACAGGCGAAGGGGGGCTCTGTGTGTAAATTGTACCCAGTGGACTGGGGGGGCTCAGTGCGCTTGCTATTGGATATTCTGGTCTGGAGGGAGGAGCGCCACCTACTGGTCGACCAGCAGCCTGCACTCCCCGGAGGTCTCGTGCCCCGGTGCTGGCCCGGCCCGGCCCGGCCCCTCCTCTCTCCCTGAGTCAGCTGCTCCTGCCCCTCTCCCGCAGCCCCACGGTCAACACCACCCTCAAGAGCCTGGGGGCGCTGTACCGCCGACAGGGCAAGCTGGAGGCCGCGGAGACGCTGGAGGAGTGCGCCACCAAGACGCGCAAGCAGGTCAGCGGGGGCGGGGGCGGGGGCGGGGCTGGGGCGGGGGGCGGTGCGGGGGGGGGGGCGTCGGCATCGGCGCTGACCCCGCCTCTCTCGGCCCCGCAGGGCATCGACGCCGTGAACCAGAGCAAGGTGGTGGAGCTGCTGAAGGAGGGGGCCCCGGCGGGGGGCGAGCGACGGCAGAGCCGGGAGGGCCTGAGCGGGCCGGGGGGCCCGCGGGGGGACTGCGGCGCGGAGGGCGAGGAGCCGGCGGACTGGAGCGGGGTGAGTCCGGCGCCCCGCCGCCCCCGTCCGCGCCCCTCGCCGGCGGGCGGGCGGGCAGCGGCTGGAAACCCTCCCCTGTCCCCGCAGGACGGCAGCGGGGCCCTGCGGCGCAGCGGCTCCTTCGGGAAGATCCGGGAGGCGCTGCGCCGGAGCAGCGGGATGCTGGTGAAGAAGCTGCAGGGCAGCGGCCCCCAGGAGCCCCGCAACCCCGGGTGAGAGAGCACCGGGCTGGGGTTACAGCACCGGGCTGGGGCTGGGGTTACAGTGTGGGGCTCTACAGCACCGGGCTCGGGCTGGGGTTACAGCACCGGGCTGGGGCTGGGGTTACAGTGTGGGGCTCTACAGCACTGGGCTCGGGCTGGGGTTACAGCACCGGGCTGGGGCTGGGGTTACAGTGTGGGGCTCTACAGCACCGGGCTGGGGCTGGGGTTACAGCACCGGGCTGGGGCTGGGGTTACAGTGTGGGGCTCTACAGCACCGGGCTGGGGCTGGGGTTACAGCACCGGGCTGGGGCTGGGGTTACAGTGTGGGGTTCTACAGCACCGGGCTCGGGCTGGGGTTACAGCACCGGGCTGGGGCTGGGGTTAGAGTGTGGGGTTCTACAGCACTGGGCTCGGGCTGGGGTTACAGTGTGGGGTTACAGCACCGGGCTCGGGCTGGGGTTACAGTGTGGGGTTCTACAGAACCGGGCTCGGGCTGGGGTTACAGCACCGGGCTGGGGCTGGGGTTACAGTGTGGGGTTCTACAGAACCGGGCTCGGGCTGGGGTTACAGTACCAGGCTCGGGTTGGGGTTACAGTGTGGGGCTCTACAGAATCAGGCTCTACAGAATCGGGCTCGGGCTGGGGTTACAGTGTGTGGCTCTACAGAACCGGGCTCGGGCTGGGGTTACAGTGTGTGGCTCTACAGAACCGGGCTCGGGCTGGGGTTACAGTGTGGGGCTCTACAGCACTGGGCTCGGGCTGGGGTTACAGTACCAGGCTCGGGTTGGGGTTACAGTGTGGGGCTCTACAGAATCAGGCTCTACAGAATCGGGCTCGGGCTGGGGTTACAGTGTGTGGCTCTACAGAACCGGGCTCGGGCTAGGGTTACAGTGTGGGGCTCTACAGCACCGGGCTCGGGCTGGGGTTACAGCACCGGGCTGGGGCTGGGGTTAGAGTGTGGGGTTCTACAGCACTGGGCTCGGGCTGGGGTTACAGAACCGGGCTTGGGCTGGGGTTACAGTGTGGGGCTCTACAGAACCGGGCTCGGGCTGGGGTTAGAGTGTGGGGTTCTACAGCACCGGGCTGGGGCTGGGGTTACAGTGTGGGGCTCTACAGCACCGGGCTCGGGCTGGGGTTACAGCACCGGGCTGGGGCTGGGGTTACAGTGTGGGGCTCTACAGAACCGGGCTCGGGCTGGGGTTAGAGTGTGGGGTTCTACAGCACTGGGCTTGGGCTGGGGTTACAGTGTGGGGCTCTACAGAACCGGGCTCGGGCTGGGGTTACAGCACCGGGCTGGGGCTGGGGTTACAGTGTGTGGCTCTACAGAACCGGGCTCGGGCTAGGGTTACAGTGTGGGGCTCTACAGCACCGGGCTCGGGCTGGGGTTACAGCACCGGGCTGGGGCTGGGGTTACAGTGTGGGGCTCTACAGAACCGGGCTCGGGCTGTAGTGTGGTTTTCTCGAGTCCTGTTCTGCTGCGCTGGCCAGTCTGTGAGAACTGTGCCCTCCCCCCTGTGTTCGTCCGCAGGATGAAGCGCGCGAGCTCTCTCAACTTCCTGAACAAGACTGCCGAGGACCCTGCACAGGTTCGAGCTCGGAGCCGCCGGTCGGCGTGTCTGCGTGCCACTCAGTGTGTCAGTTTGCTTGGGGGCCAGTCGTTATCTGTGGCAGTCTGTGTGCGTGTCTGTGTGCCGGTCAGGGTGGCATTCCGTGCGAGAGTCAGTGCATTATGCTGGGTGCCAGTCCGTGTCTCTGTGTTTGTGTGCCAGTGTATCACTTCGGTGCAGTGTGTCTGTGCTGCTGTCTCCGTCAGTATTAATCTAATAATCTTACGGCTATTGTCTGATTTTTGCAGCAGCCTAGCGCTGGCCTATCGGAATCCAGGGGACTGAGCGCCAGCAACGTTGACCTCTCAAGACGCAGCTCTCTGATTGGATGAAGTTGAGCCCCGAAAGGGGGGGTGGGGGGTGGGGGTGTTAAGGAAGGACCCCCCCCCCCTCCCGTTCAGCACCAGGAGGGGCTGCCCTGTTTCCTGCCTGATTGAAAATTCCTGAGACATGCAAACCAAAATTCTGAGCGCGCATTTAATTTTTTGGGGGGGGAGAAAAGAAATTGCCTTTGCCACGAAGAAGCCTTTACTTTATCGCGGGGTGGGACAGGGTGTAGCGTACTCCTGCAGTTCAAGATGTTTGCTGAACTGGCCATCGGGAGTGGGGGGGGGGGGGAGGAGGATTAAAGAAACAATTCTATAAATTAACAGAGATTATCCCGCATGCCGCTTTCCAAGGGTGAGGTCGAGCATCCTCGCCGGGAGCCCTCTGGTGGAAGGAGGGGGTCATGACGCCCCGGGACGTCGGCGGAAAGCCGAAAGATGCCTTTGTGCCTCTTGCCTTGGCCTCGCAGCGCCCGCAGCGCCCGCAGCGCCCGCGGGGGCTCCCAGCAGACGCGCTCGACCTCTCTTCTTTGCTCGCCCGAGGCATGCAGCTCTCGTGAATGCTCAGCGCCTGTTTCTGTGACTCGCCACGTTAGCGGAGTCGCGCAGGGCACACCTAGGTGTAGAATATTCATCTTTATTGAAGGGGTGGAGCGGTGGGGGGTCATGTCAGAAGTGTTGGGGGGGGGGGGGTTCCTATGGGGAGGCCTCTGCCTGCTCTGGGTCTGTGTCTGTATATAAGGGTCTAAATTATTGGCTTACAGAGCTGGCTGACTGCTTCTCTCGCACAGAGCACAGGTGAAGTTTAGGGGCTACTGGAGCGGGGTCTGGCTATGGGGGGGGGTGGTCCTGATTCCTTCTTTCTGTGTTTGGATGGCTGGGGGTGCCAGGTGCCCTACACTTCCTTATTGATTGTAACTAATGGTCGAGCCCTGCTGTGAGTGTGCAAGTGTGTGGCCATGGCTGCTCATTGTATTCTGGCAGGGCAGTGTATCTCCATCATCTCTTCATCACCTACACCCCCCGTACACCCCCCACCAGCACTCATCTATCCTTGAGGCTATGTCTAGTCACCGTGGCAACAAGGGATGGTGTCCTTGCATCCCTGTCGTCAGGGAGGTGGTGATGGGAGAGTGGCTCTGTTACCATGGTGACCAAGGTGTCTAGTGGGGTCAGTGCTGGGGGTCACACTGCACTGGGGTGTCCAGTGGGGTCAGGGCTGGGGGTCACACTGTACCGAGGTGTCCAGTGGGGTCAGGGCTGGGGGTCACTGTACCGAGGTGTCCAGGGGGGTCAGTACTGGGGTCACGCTGCACTGGGGTGTCCAGGGGGGTCAGTGCTGGGGGTCACGCTGCCCTGGGGTGTCCAGTGGGGTCAGTAGAGGGGGTCACGCTGCCCTGAGGTGTCCAGGGGGGTCAGTGCTGTGTGCTGACACTCACAGGCTCATGCCTGCCGCCTGTATCCTGCTGTTCATTGGCTCATCTGCTCCGGCACCGACGCGCACCCCTGCACGCTCAGGCTGCCCCCTGGTGGCAAAGATGTGTACCCCTTCTGGTGCCACAATCGCATTGCGTTGTTGACAAAGGTGATGCTGTGTACCCCCATTTTCCTTTCCACATGCATGGTCTGTTGTGACTTTGTTCCTGCCCCACCGTCTGAACCCCACGTTATCAATGTGACCCTACAAATGACCAGTTTCACGAGGAGCTGTTTCTGTCAGCAGGGTAGAATAGAAAGTTGGGGAGACCTGTTACTGGGGGGCTGCCTACAGGGGCCAAGGCTCACTAGTGGATTGGAGGAGTGGGGTTACCATAGGAAGGGGGGGTGTGGGGGTTGAGAAGGAGTAGTTTTAGAGAGCAGGGCTATAGGGTGTGTGAGGGGGTAGTTTTAGGGGGCAGGGCAATAGGATACTTTGAGGAGGTAGTTTTAGGGGACAGAGATATAGGGTGTGTGAGGACCTGTGAGTCATTATGATGTGGGCTGAGCTATAGGGGACTGGACTAGAGCCTGTGGGCTGTGGGCTGTGCTATAGGGGACTGGACTAGAGCCTGTGGGCTGTGCTATAGGGGACGGGACTAGAGCCTGTGGGCTGTGGGCTGTGCTATAGGGGACGGGACTAGAGCCTGTGGGCTGTGCTATAGGGGACGGGACTAAAGCCTGTGGGCTGTGCTATAGGGGACGGGACTAGAGCCTGTGGGCTGTGCTATAGGGGACGGGACTAGAGCCTGTGGGCTGTGGTCTGTGCTATAGGGGACGGGACTAGAGCCTGTGGGCTGTGCTATAGGGGACTGGACTAGAGACTGTGGGCTGTGCTATAGGGGACTGGACTAGAGCCTGTGGGCTGTGGGCTGTGCTATAGGGGACGGGACTAGAGCCTGTGGGCTGTGCTATAGGGGACTGGACTAGAGACTGTGGGCTGTGCTATAGGGGACTGGACTGGACTAGAGACTGTGGGCTGTGCTATAGGGGACTGGACTGGACTAGAGACTGTGGGCTGTGCTATAGGGGACTGGACTAGAGCCTGTGGGCTGTGGTCTGTGCTATAGGGGACGGGACTAGAGCCTGTGGGCTGTGGTCTGTGCTATAGGGGACGGGACTAGAGCCTGTGGGCTGTGCTATAGGGGACTGGACTAGAGACTGTGGGCTGTGCTATAGGGGACTGGACTGGACTAGAGACTGTGGGCTGTGCTATAGGGGACTGGACTAGAGCCTGTGGGCTGTGGGCTGTGCTATAGGGGACTGGACTAGAGCCTGTGGGCTGTGCTATAGGGGACTGGACTAGAGCCTGTGGGCTGTGGGCTGTGCTATAGGGGACTGGACTAGAGCCTGTGGGCTGTGCTATAGGGGACTGGACTAGAGCCTGTGGCCTGTGCTATAGGGGACTGGACTAGAGCCTGTGGGCTGTGGGCTGTGCTATAGGGGACTGGACTAGAGCCTGTGGGCTGTGCTATAGGGGACTGGACTGGACTAGAGACTGTGGGCTGTGCTATAGGGGACAGGACAAGAGCCTGTGGGCTGTGCTATAGGGGACTGGACAAGACTAGAGCCTGTGGGCTGTGGGCTGTGCTATACTGGACTGGACTAGAGACTGTGGGCTGTGGGCTGTGCTATAGGGGATGGGACAGGACTAGAGCCTGTGGGCTGTGGGCTGTGCTATAGGGGATGGGTATCTAGGCTGTGACGGGAGAGACCATCCTGCGAGAGAATGGAATATAATTTCTGTGTTACACTGCTAGGAATGTAGGGATACATTGTACTGTGAGCGAAAGGCCTGTAATATCCAAGTCATTGGATTTCAGCCACAACGTATGTTCTAATTAAAGATTCATTAAAAATCCACTTTTCCAAAACGACGCCCGAGTCCTGGCTCTTCTGTGTCCCCGTGCTTTTGTTTCTGTGAGCTGTCTGCCCACCGGAGGGCGCTGGCGCCGCTGGAACCCAGCAGAAGCACACCTCGGGAAAGCAGGAGAACCTGCGAACTCCACCGGGAAGGTAGACGAGGTGGACTCGAACCCAGGACCCTCGGGCCGTGGGGCCGCGGCGCTGACTGCGTTGTTGTGTGCAGGATGGTCGGCGTGGTGGGACTATGGTCAGCAGGGGGGTCCTCCATTCTCTTCATTGTCCGCAAACTGAACAGTAACCAAAACACTTCACTGTCACACTTACTTACCTATTGTAAGTAATTAGGAACAAGTAATAGGTTTATTCCAGGCTGAAGAGAGAAGAAAGAAAACGCAACGTTTCGGACGTGGAGCCTTCTTCGGGTGTGAGCTGCAAATAATTATTGCAAATGACTGCAGGGCCCTGGTTACGTGTGCATGGGCAGGGGCATAGCGTGGCTGCTCATTTTATTCTGGCAGGGTGCTGTATCAGGTTATTACAAATCTGAGCACAAGTTTACGTTTTGCCTTGTTATTTTTCAAATTTTGACTGGAGTTGCATTTCCATTTTAGGATGGGTAAAGACCAGGGGGAAATTTGGCCAGGATGCTGGGGTAAAACCCCTACTGTTCTCAAGAAACACCCTGGGATTTTTAATGACCAGAGAGTCAGGACCTCGGTTTTATGTCTCAGCTGAAGGATGGTGCCTTTTTTACAGTATAGTGTCCCCGTTACTGTACTGGGGCATTAGGCCCCACACAGACCGCAGGGTGAGCGCCCCCTACTGGCCCCACTGACCCATCTCCCAGCAGCAGCCTGAGCTCTCCCAGGAGTCTCCCCTCCAGGTACCGGCCAGGCTCACCCTCCTGAGTTATTCCACACATAGTTCGTATGTGATGAGAAATCATGTTCATATATTAAATTCCACTTCAACAGAAAGTCAAGATCACCTATATTTTCAAAGATTGGGAACCAGATGCCATAGATTAATTTTTTAAATATAATAATTTTCTCCAAGGCGTTCAATGCGAGCCCCAGCCCCTGGGCCGGAACCTCACATATTCCTCAGACGCTGATTGGCTGGAGTGGCGATGGCGTCATTACCCTGAGCCGCGGACACGTCGGTTGCGTACTTCCGTCGCCCCTGGGCCTTGTTGTGCTCAGCGAAGCAAGATGGCGGATTCAGCGAATGTGAGTAAATAACCGTAATGGTCCTCGATTATTTTTTTTATGATAAAAACTGTGTGCGGAACTTTTCTTTCTACCTTTCTAGAAACGTAAATCCTTCTTTGTCCCGTTCCTCCTAACAGATGGAGATCGTGGAGGGCTGTCGGCTGCCGGTTTTGAGGAAAAACCAGGAGAACGAGGACGAGTGGCGTGAGTAGCGGGCAGCTGTCATGGCGGATACAATATTGACGTTCAGAGCATTGTTTGCGCTCATATATCTGATTTTAATACACTGTCAGCGGTAAATGCAACCTAAACATGTGCGCTTGCCTCTGTAACGCATTGTTGTAGATGTTGCATTCTGGAGAAATGCGCCGCAGGAGTTCGTACTGAGTGGACTGGAGTAGACGCGCCCTCTGCGCTCTCGGGTGCGGGCGGTGCACGGCGCTGCTGTCCCGCCGCTGGAGGCGGACTGAATATGTTGGATGCTTTTTATTCCGGCGATGGTTTGCAAGAAGAGCCGCCTCGCGGCTCTGTGGACCTGGGTTCAGTTGCAGGCTGGGGCACCTTCTGTGTGGAGTGTGCACGGTCTCCCACCCCCCCACCATGTCCTTATGGCTTTTCTCTGGGTGCCCTAATCTCTTCACTCCTGCCATGCTGGGTGAGGAAACTGCTGCCTGTAATTGTCCCCCTGTAGGGGCTCCTGTCCAGGGTGGGCTGTTGGGGTCCTGCCTGGATCCCCGAGTGGGCTGTGGTCCTGTCCGGGGAGGGGTCATGGGGTCCTGCCTGGAGCCCCGTGTTACCAGGACTGCCACCCGTGCTGGGTTCGGGCAGCTCCCGGGTGCGGTGGGCGAAAGCTCTTGCTGGGTGCTGACACCTCTGCCTCTGTCCTCCTGGCAGCCCTGGCCGAGATCCTGAGCCTGAAGGAGATCAACAGCCGCAAGCTCTACTATGTCCACTACATCGACTGTGAGTACTGTTTCGCCCGCCGCCTGCTGGATGTCCTACAGACTGTTAACGTCCTGTGTTCTTAAAAAATAACAAGACTGGTCAAAGACGAGAGGAGCCAATCAGCCAATCTCTTGTTAGTCACTAATTGATCTCGGAATCTCATCCAGCTTCCAGATGAGAATCCAGAACGGGCATCCAGAAACGGGTTTCTTGGTAGAAGCCAGAATACCCGTTTCAACAACAGGACTGGGCAGCTTGTTCCACTCCTCCACCAGCCTTTGTGTAAAGAAGTGCCTCCTGTTCTCAGCTAGAAATGCTCTTCCCTGTAGCTTCTTCTGGTTTGCATTCCCCTGTTGGTTCTGAAGAAGCCCGCGGGGTCAGACAGACCCCTTTTTGTGGTCGGGATCACACCTGGATGTGATGTCGTTGTTCACTGGGAAACCCCCTGGTTCCTGGCTCAGCTCTGGTCCCTGGTGTCTGGTTCCTGGGTCCGGACTGATCGCTTTTTCTTCCGGGTTTTTTTTTCCTCAGTCAACAAGCGCCTGGACGAGTGGGTGACGCCCGACAGGCTGGACCTGAAGAAGCTCCAGTTCCCCAAAAAGGAGGCCAAGACGCCCACCAAGAACGGCCTGTCGGGCTCGCGGCCCAGCTCCCCGGAGAGAGACGCGGTAAGAGCTCCCGGCTCCGAGCTGCTGGGGAGCGACTGCCCCCCCCCCCCCCCCAACGCCGCCGTTCTTTCCAAGCGTGAAGCTCGGCGCCAGTGAGCCTCGGACCGGACAGCCCCCGAGGACCACCAGTTCAGGACGGCTCCCTCTCGCACCCGGGACCTGGACGGGCTCCCCTGTGTGGCGCAGGCAGGGAGTGCTCGCCCTCCGGAAATCGTCTCTAATGCTGCCTTTTTCTCTAGCGTCTCCGGGAAGAAGGAACTCTGTCGGGATGGCTCCCGGAGTGACGCCGGACTGTTCCTTGCTCTTTCCTGTTCCTGCAGACCTGTGTTGGTGCTGATCTTCTAGATGTTGTGCATGTCGGTCTTCTGCTTGATTATTACAGCGTTGTGAACCCTTTTTTTACTGCATTTTTATGACTGCACAAAACCAGCCCTGCACCTGGGTGTGGGTGAGCTCAGTTGGGTCCGGACTCCGGGCCGCAGACCCGGGGCCGCTGAGCTCCCCTGGGTCAGTGCAGCTGCAGAAATGCAGTACGGACCACAGGCGCGCAGAGGAGGAGGTTGAACTGTCTTTCGCTGTCAGTAACACCCTTTTCTATTCAAATTCAGAGGAAGAGTCTAGATCACAGCCTCCAAACGGTCACAGCTCCATCCAGAGGCAAAACTGTCCCCATTCCGGTACACCTTCACCCGTCTTCCGCAGGCACCGGGAGGGAGGAGAGAGGGGCGAGGGGAGATCGCCAGCAGGGCCGTGTGAGACGGAATCGATCCGCTCGTGCCAGAACGCAGGAACGGAATCGGAGTCCGGAATTCCTGATCCGGTTTTCCGTGGTTCAGCCGATAGACCGGTCCAGTCGCGCCTGAGCTGGATCGGTCAAACCCTGCTCCCAGGTTTCTAACTTCTGGAACCGCAGAAATCCTGATTTGGATTCGGTGCAACACGGATATTGGGACCGGTTTGATCGGAGAGAGGGCGCTGGGTTCTGGCACACGGATGGGATCCGATCTCCTGCTCTGGACCTGCTGTACGCTGTCAGCTGTGGACACTAGACCACTGCATTCTGGCAGCTGTCATCTCTGACCCGAGTCTCTCCCTTGTGTGACAGATGACCTGCCAGAAAGCTGTGGTCTGTCCGAGTCTGACACAGTTCTTGAAAGTAAATCATTCTGTAAATACTCTAGAATGCTCTTCCTGTAGGCGTGTGTTATGTGATTGAACTATACTTTTGCTTGTAATACATTCACATAAATACACAATGTACTTCTACCCCAGTCACATCAGTGCAGTGTGACCCCCCCAGCACTGACCCCACTGGACACCCCAGTGCAGTGTGACCCCCAGAACTGACCCCACCGCAGACACCAGTGCAGTATAACTCCCAGCACTGACCCCACTGGACACCCTAGTCCAGTGCGACCCCCAGCACTGATCCCACTGGACACCCGAGTGCAGTGTGACCCCCAGCACTGACCCCACTGGACACCCCAGTGCAGTGTGATCCACAGTACTTCAGTAAAAGGCCCTGGTTTCAAATACTGGGAGACAGTCATTCCTGTAGCTGTATCTTAATCTAGAAAAAGTTTTGTGCCCCTTCCAGCCTGTAGGAATGATCACACCTTTACCTTTCAAAACTGTTCCCTCACAGACGAGATGTCAGAGGCTGCTCAGTGAGGTGCCGATTCATAAAACTCTCAAAGCTGGCTTTTGTGTTTCTGGCAAACCTGCGTTCGATGGCGTTTGATCTCTCTGTCTCCCTGGGCCGCTCCTGTTCGACCACCGCCTCTCGGCTGCGCGCAGGCCCCCACCCTCCTGGACGGCCCGCTCCGTTAGCGCCGTTAGTCTGTTAGTCCTGATGGCCGGTCTCTTAATTTCCGCGCGGTTCAGCTCCGGAAGACGCGAATTTTGAATTCCTGAGCACTCGCCCGTTCCCCGTTTGTTAAAACGGGGCGCAAAACCAGAACTTCAGCAGAACCCCCCCCCCCCCCCGCTGGTGAGACCGCGGCGTCCTGCGCGCAGCCCGTCGGGAGCGAGCTGGAGTTCTCGAAGGAGGCGGCCGTGTCCACGCGCGCCGCCTCACGAGCTGCTGTGTGTGTGTGTGTCTTTTCCCCCCGCTCCTCGCCCGCGGGTCGCAGAAGAGGAAGGTGGAGTCGGTCCCCCTGGCGACGCAGGTGTCGCCGGCCACGCCCGTGCCCTCCCTGCCCAGCTCGGCGGAAACCACCCAGGCCTCCGTCTACCCGGCCAGCACCTTCACGCCCAAGTCCTCCGGCCGCGAGGAGCACGAGCAGCTGGGGTCTCTCGCCACGGTAAGCCCGCAGCCCAGGCTCCCCGAGGGAGAGGGGTGGCTGCAGCAGAGGGCCACAGGAGGCAGCGTCTCAGCGGCTTATGTGCAAGCAGAGCAGGTAAGGGCAGGAGGTACATCCACCAATCTTGTAGCCACATCTTCCAATCCAGGGTCACGGGGGAGCTGGAGCCTGTCCCAGCAAGCACTGGGCGCAAGGCGGGGTACACCCTGGGCGGGACGCCCGTCCATCACAGGGCAACACACACACACACACACACACACACACACACCAGGACCAGTTTTCCCAGAAGCCAGTTAACCCGCCATTGCGACTGGGAGGTTGTGGGAGGAAACCGTGGCATTGAGACCCGTCCAGTTGGGGGTGGGCCCGGGCCTGACCCAGTCTTTCTCTCTCTCTCTCTCTCTCTCTCTCCTGCTCTCTCTCCTCCAGAACGGGACGTCCCGCCGCCTGATCGCGTCCCAGCCAGGGAGGAAGAGGAAGGCCAACTGTGTGGGCACAGAAGAGGTGAGCATAGGGGATACAGGCGCCCCCAGAACATTGTCGCACCCCCATAGGGGATACAGGCACCCCCAGAACATTGTCGCACCCCCATAGGGGATGCAGGTTCCCCCAAAACATTGTCGCACCCCCATAGGGGATGCAGGTTCCCCCAAAACATTGTCGCAGTCCCATAGGGGATACAGGCACCCCCAAAACATTGTCACACTCCCATAGGGGATACAGGCACCCCCAGAATATTGCCGGACCCCCATAGGGGATACAGGCACCCCCAGAACATTGTCTCACCCCCATAGGGGATACAGGCACCCCCAAAACATTGTCGCACCCCCATAGGGGATGCAGGTTCCCCCAAAACATTGTCGCAGTCCCATAGGGGATACAGGCACCCCCAAAACATTGTCACACTCCCATAGGGGATACAGGCACCCCCAGAATATTGCCGGACCCCCATAGGGGATACAGGCACCCCCAGAACATTGTCGCACCCCCATAGGGGATACAGGTGTCCCAGGAGCGTTGTGGCACCCCGGATTGCTCCGTTTGTCTTAGCTTTGGGGCGGATTGTTCCCGAGACGTTGAGAGGATCTCGAAAGCTCTGGGGGTCGGGGGTCATGTGTGAGGCCCCCTCAGCCTGGCGAGTGCCTCTTCCCTTGGTGTGTGTAAAACAGAAATATCCTGTGCCCCCCCAAACCCCCACCCCTGCCCCCACCCACCTGCTGTGTCCTAGCCTGCCTCCCGTTGTGTCTCCTCCGCTAGATTGTGAAGGTCTTCCAGGACATGGGACCCCGATGCGCCAGTGTGTGCCCCCCGCCCGGAGAGGTCCGTACCCCCTTCTTTGCTACTGTTCTGCTGAGTGGAAGCTTGTGCTTGTGTGGTCCTGCACAGAGTGCTCGCAGTGCTCCTGGCGTGACCCCGGCAGCGTGTGTGTGTGTGTGCGTGCGTGAGTGGGATGTTGTTATTTTTGTCATGAAACTGCCAGATTTCGGGAATCCCCCCCTCGTCTCGGCCCCGAGCGCTGTTCCGGTCTGCTGCTGTGACTCCTCTCTGATCTCCCGGGCTGGGGCGACGGGGGACTGAGAGCAGCGCTGGGACGTCCTGCCTGCCTCCTCACTGCTCCTGGGTCCTGGGTTTCTTCAAGTTTTGGGGGCTGGGGGGGGCTGTGGGATTGTGGAAGAGTAGAGTCCGTGGAGACGGGCCGAACTGACTCCCGAGTTTGTGGCGTGAAACTGGGGAGCAGTTGTGTCCCGGAAGCGTGGCTCCTCGGTCTCCTGACACGGCACGCTGTACCCCTACAGTCCAGAGACCGGTGGTCCAGTCTGGGTCACGCTGTACCCCTACAGTCCGGAGCTCCCCGGTCCGGTCTGGGTCACGCTGTACCCCTACAGTCCAGAGACCGCCGGTCCAGTCTGGGCTGTCACTCCTGGATTCCCCAAGGGTGTGTGGTCAAGTTTGCTTTACTGTAGCGCCGCCCTTGTGGCCGGGCCCTGGTGGGGGATGGTAGACTGCAGCCCTGGTCCCAGATTGTGTGTTTGAGGGGATGGGGTGGTTGCAAGCTATAAACAAAGTGAGGCAGTTCTAGAAGGTCAGAAGGCCCTCTCCCGTTTCCCTGACGTGCGGTCTCTATCCCAGGACTCCCAGGACAGCTCGGACGGCATCCCCTCCGCGCCCCGCATGACCGGCAGCCTGGTGTCGGACCGCAGTCACGACGACATCATCACGCGCATGAAGAACATCGACTGCATCGAGCTGGGCCGGCACCGGCTCAAGCCCTGGTACTTCTCGCCCTACCCCCAGGAGCTGACCACGCTGCCCATCCTCTACCTCTGCGAGTTCTGCCTCAAGTACCTCAAGAGCCTCAAGTGTCTGCAGAGGCACCTGGTGAGTAGAGCTGGGCTTCTTCAGGGCTAACCTACACTACACCACACCGGACCTGAACCACCGCTAACGGGACCGGACATGAACCACCAGACCCGCTGTCCTCCTGGTCTAACAGGACTGGACCTGAACCACCAGACCCGCTGTCCTCCTGGTCTAACAGGACCGGACCTGAACCACCAGACCCGCTGTCCTCCTGGTCTAACAGGACCGGACATGAACCACCAGACCCGCTGTCCTCCTGGTCTAACAGGACTGGACCTGAACCACTGGACCAGCTGTCCTCCTAGTCTAACCAGACCGGACCTGAACCACCAGACCAGCTGTCCTCCTGGTCTTAACCAGGCTGGACCTGAACCCCCGGACCAGCTGTCCTCCTGGTCTTAACCAGGCTGGACCTGAACCCCCGGACCAGCTGTCCTCCTGGTCTAACCGGACCGGACCTGGACCACCGGACCAGCTGGTCTTGATCTTGATCTTTCTCTCCTCTGCCCGTCACTGAAAAGAGCTTGATCCTTGGTTTCCCTGCGGTTGTTCCCTCCCCAGACGAAGTGTAACCTTCGCCACCCCCCTGGGAATGAGATCTACCGGAAAGGGACCATCTCCTTCTTCGAAATCGATGGCAGGAAGAACAAGGTGAGTATCGGGAGTATTGGGTTCTGTAGCGGGGCTGGGGGGGTTGCTCCACTCTCCCGCCACTACTGGTGTAAACACGCGCGCCCCCCAACCCCCCCCCGCCCACTTGGTCAACCCCTTGAGAAAGAGGCACCCCTGGACGCCCCAGTGCAGTGAGACCCCCCAGCACTGACCCCACTGTACACCTCAGTGCAGTGTGACCCCCAGCACTGACCCCACTGGACACCTCAGTGCAGTGTGACCCCCAGCACTGACCCCACTGGCAGTTTTAGGAGCCTGCATGGACAGGGCCTCAGGTCTGTGCTGTCCAGGTGGGTTTCACGGGACAATAGCACTGGAGGGGTGGGGGGAGAGGTCAGAGGTCGTGGGGTTCAAAGTAGCTCTCTCACTGCGTAGCGCGGGATCCGGTCAGTCCAGGTTCTGGGGGTGTTTGAGCTGTGCGCCCCTCTCTCGCAGACGTACTCTCAGAACCTGTGTCTGCTGGCCAAGTGCTTCCTGGACCACAAGACCCTCTACTACGACACCGACCCCTTCCTGTTCTACGTCATGACCGAGTACGACGCCAAGGGCTTCCACATCGTCGGCTACTTCTCCAAGGTAACCGGGGCAACGGGCGCCTTCGCCCGCAGCGGGGAGGGGGGCGAGTCGAGTGGGGCGAGCTGCCACCGGACCACCTGTCCTCCCGGTCTAACAGAACAGGACCGGATCTGAACCACCAGACCCGCTGTCGTCCTGGTCTAACAGGACCAGACCTGAACCACCAGACCCGCTGTCCTCCTGGTCTAACAGGACCGGATCTGAACCACCAGACCCGCTGTCGTCCTGGTCTAACAGGACCGGACCTGAACCACCAGACCCGCTGTCCTCCTGGTCTAACAGGACCGGATCTGAACCACCGGACCAGCTGTCCTCCTGGTCTAACAGGACCAGACCTGAACCACCAGACCCGCTGTCCTCCTGGTCTGACAAGACCGGATCTGAACCACCGGACCAGCTGTCCTCCTGGTCTGACAAGACCGGACCTGAACCCAGACCAGCTGTCCTCCCAGGTCTAACCCGACCGGACCTGAACCACCGGACCAGCTGTCCTCCCAGTCTAACCCGACCGGACCTGAACCGTTGGACCGGCTGTCTCTGTTGATGGTGTGTGTTGCTGTCTTTCGCAGGAGAAGGAGTCCACAGAAGACTACAATGTGGCCTGCATCCTCACCCTGCCCCCCTACCAGCGCAGAGGCTACGGCAAGCTGCTGATCGAGTTCAGTAAGTGCGACACTGGTTGGGGGGGGTCCGGTCCGCCAGCCGGGCCTCGCGTGGCGCCTGGGGTCGGGTGGGGTAGGGGTGGACAAGGTGGGCATCGGGCCCCCACCCTGCTCCTCCTTGCGGAGAGGGGTTGGGCGTCTTGCGAGGACAGTCCTCTGTTTGCCGGAGAGCGAGGGAGAGATGTAACTGACCCCCCCCCCCCCGTCTCCTCTGTACCCCGTTATCTTCCACTTCCCCCCCTCCCCCAACCTCCAGGCTATGAGTTGTCCAAGGTGGAAGGCAAGACGGGCACCCCGGAGAAGCCACTGTCCGACCTGGGCCTGCTGTCCTACCGCAGCTACTGGTCCCAGACCATCCTGGAGATCCTCATGGACCTCAAGTCGGAGAACGGGGAGCGGCCCCAGATCACCATCAAGTGAGAGGACACAGACTGCCGGGGGGGGGTGTCCTGTCCGTCCAGAATGGGCTTGTTACTCAGGCTTCTCCTGGTCAGCGAGACTGGACAACAAGCCAAGGGGGCACTGTATCAGCTGATAGTGACCACGTCCATGAGTGTCCAGTCACTGTCTGTGGGTCTGTGGGGCAGAGGTCATTGTCCCCTGTGTTCAGTGTGTGTGAGGAAGGACACAGCAGTCATGAAGCTGATAAGTGTCCGGTCACTGTCTGTGCTGTCTGTGGGGCAGTGGTCAGCGTGTGTAGATCAGTGTCCAGTTGCTGTCTGTGGGGCAGTGGTCAGCGTGTGTAGATCAGTGTCCAGTTGCTGTCTGTGGGGCAGTGGTCAGCGTGTGTAGATCAGTATCCAGTTGCTGTCTGTGGGGCAGTGGTCAGCGTGTGTAGATCAGTGTCCAGTTGCTGTCTGTGGGGCAGTGGTCAGCGTGTGTAGATCAGTGTCCAGTTGCTGTCCGTGCTGTCTGTGGGGCAGTGGTCAGCGTGTGTAGATCAGTGTCCAGTCACTGTCTGTGGGGCAGTGGTCGGTGTGTGTAGATCAGTGTCCAGTCGCTGTCCATGGGACAGTGATCGGTGTTCCCCGTGGTCCTGGTCCTCTGTGTTGACCGGGCCGGTTCTGTCCAGAAGCTCAGTCTGTGTTGTGTTTGCAGTGAGATCAGCGAGATTACCAGTGTGAAGAAGGAGGACGTCATCTCCACTCTGCAGTACCTGAACCTCATCAACTACTACAAGGTGAGCTGGGCCCGCGCCCCGGGTTCGAGGGTCGGGGGTGAGGGAAGGGGGGCCCTGGGCAGTCTGACACAGGCCTGTGTCCTGGCGCAGTGGACAGGCTGGACAGTACTGTCAGAGCTGCTATATCAATCTGGAGCTCAGCAGGGTGAGCCTGGACAGCACCTGGAGGGGAGACTCCTGGGAGAGCTGGGGCTGCTGCTGGAAGAGGTGTTAGTGGGGCCAGTAGGGGGCGCTCACCCTGCGGTCTGTGTGGGTCCTAATGCCCCAGTATAGTGACGGGGACACTACACTGTAAAAAGGTGCCATCTTTCAGATGAGATATAAAACTGAGGTCCCAACTCTTCATGGTCATTAAAAATCCCGGGGTGTTTCTCGAGAACAGTACAGGTGTTACCCCAGTGTCCTGGCCATATTCCCCCCCTGGCCTTGACCCCTCATGGCCTCCTAATAACCCCCCTCTCTGAACTGGCTCCATCACTCTGCTCCCCTCCCCACTGAGAGCTGGGGCGTGGGGAGCGGACTGGCGCCTCATCCAGGTGGGGGTACACACTGCTGGGGGTGGAGGGGATCCCCATGACCTGGAAAGAGCTCTGAGGGGAGGGTCCAGAAAGGCACTATAGAGGTGTGAGGATGACGATGAGATCTGCAGGTTAGACAAGCAGAGGAGCAGTGTCTCGGGCCTCCCTGTGGGTTCTGAACAGGCCCGCTGGGTCTGCCCGTTTCCTTCCCCGCGTCTCGGCCCGTTTCGGGGCGCTCCTCCGGGGGTCCTGTCCCGGCGTTCCCTGACGCGGCTCCATCCCCCCCCCCCCCCTCGTTTCTCGCGCAGGGCCAGTACATCCTGACGCTGTCCGAGGACATCGTGGAGGGACACGAACGCGCCATGCAGAAGCGCCACCTCCGCATCGACCCCAAGTGCCTGCACTTCACCCCGAAGGACTGGAGCAAGAGGGGCAAGTGGTAGAGACCGCGCCCCACCCGCGCCCCCCCCGCCGGCAGGAGCACGCACCAGGAGGATCGTGGGGAAGATCCGGGGCTCGCTCTCCGGGCCGCCTCTCCTCCGACCCTCAGGAATCCCCTGGCTGGCTCTGGGGATCGGATTGCCGATTTTTGGCGGGGGTGGGAGGGGGGGGTGTGTTTTCAAACTGATCCGTCGCCAGAGGCATCGACTGCAGAAGCCAGACGGTCCACAGCCCTTCCCTGGACTGGAGGACATCCGGAGCGCCGTCTCGTCACGCATCTGTCCCCCCCCCACCGTCCCCACTGTAGGGTGCAGCATTTCCCGCCCGCGGGGGGTCCTCGGCGTGCTACCTAGTAGTCCCAGCGGGTGCCCGACTGAAACCGCGAGACCCCGCGGAGGTGGCCGAGCCGAGCGCCTGTCTGAATGTGTGGTGGGGTTGACTCTGGGCCCTCTGGCTGGGGGAGGGCTGGAAGTTCTGAAGCAACGACTGTTTCGTGGTGAAGAGAGACGGCCCTGTTCCGCTGTCGCGTCGGAAAGACGTCTGCAGGTCATGCTGGCCCGCGGCGCGGTGATTATGTGCTTGTACATACCGGTATTTATTGTAAGGAGGACAGTAGTCAAACTAGCTGTACTGCATGACGGGACCCCCGTTTTTCCCCGAGGGGTCTGTTATTGTGTTTTTTAATCACTCAGTACCATTCCAAGGGGATTATTCTGAACTTGTACGTGGACTGTGGCGTGACGGCGGTAGAAGACGGGTCGTTGAGAGGACGGGGGGGTCTCTGTTGATTCTCTCGTCAGGTTGGCACCCTGGGGCTCCGAGCGGGGGTCCCCGTCTCTGAACGGAGTGGACTTTGAGGGGTGGGGGTTTCATGGAAACTGGGGCGGCGAAACGCCAGGAGCCCCCCAGCTCAGTCAGCGCGGGGGCCGTTCAAGTGGACTGTTACTGGGCACGCGCTCGGACCCTGACCTCGCCCGTCTTTTATACAAAAAACACTTTTTAGAAAAAGAGGGGGCGCCCGCCTCGGGCGGAGCCGGGCCCCGGCTGGGGACTGCCCTCGGGTGGGGGCTCCGCCCCAGTGCCGTCCACTGACCCTGCCCCCCTCGCTGCGCCTCCCAGAGGAGAGGGGTGTCCCTGCTGTCCCGTGGGTCCCAGGCCCTCAGGGGTACCCCTGTGGAGGAGGGGGGAGTCACTCGGCTGGAACATCCCGCCCAGTCGGCCGACACAGCGCCCCCTGCAGGGGGCTGGAGCACACAGAGCCCGACTGCAAGGCTGTGAGCACGTCTGTGAGGGGGGGTTCTTACAGCTGTGAGCAGTAAAAGTGAATGTCAGAGAACCCACCAGCCTGGCGCTTGTGTTCTTGCTGTTTTACTTTTTAATTGCCCCGTCTGGCTCCAAGAACCTCTGTCTGTTTATTTCTAGTATTTTGGCACCTGGTGTTGGATAGTTACTTCACACAGACACAGTTCCTGTGCAGTGGGGTGGGGGGGGGGGAGTTAAGGGGTGTTGAGGAACGGGGCGCGGGTGGCCCTCTCCAGCCCTGTTGCTCAGCTGCTCTTGGGATCACCCAGGACAGAAGACTCGGTCAGCTAGGCTCCGCACGATCTTTATTAGTAAGAAATCGGAGCACAGAGCACAGCAGTTCTCCATCACCTCACAGCAGGCTGTAGGACCTCTCTGGCACAGGCAGTCACTCCGAGGGTCGAACTCAAGCAACAGGGAGGCGATCTTCACTGTCCACACAGACCAGGGGCATCTGCTGAACTGCGTCATCGCAGCGGGCTCGGGGGGAGACCAGACTCATGGAGCACGGCCCGTGTGTGTGTGTGTGTGTGTGTGTAGATGCTATATACATGTGTGCGGGCAGGTCATTGCCTCCTGGTTCCAGGTGCGAGGCTGCAGAGCTTTTCTAGTCTTCGACAGGCCCGTGGATCTGAGGGAGAGAGAGAGAGAGTCTGGGACAGGGTGGATCTGAGGGAGAGAGTCTGGGATCTGAGGGAGAGTCTGGGACAGTGTGGATCTGAGGGAGAGAGTCTGGGATAGCGTGGATCTGGGGGAGAGAGAGAGACAAGAGTCTGGGAGTCTGGGACAGCGTGGATCTGAGGGAGAGAGTCTGGGAGTCTGGGACAGCGTGGATCTGAGGGAGAGAGTCTGGGACAGGGTGGATCTGAGGGAGAGAGTCTGGGATCTGAGGGAGAGTATGGGACAGCGTGGATCTGGGGGAGAGAGAGAGACAAGAGTCTGGGAGTCTGGGACAGCGTGGATCTGAGGGAGGGAGTCTGAGAGTCTGGGAGTCTGGGACAGGGTGGATCTGAGGGAGAGAGTCTGGGAGTCTGGGACAGGGTGGATCTGAGGGAGAGAGTCTGGGATAGCGTGGATCTGGGGGAGAGAGAGAGACAAGAGTCTGGGAGTCTGGGACAGCGTGGATCTCAGGGAGAGAGTCTGGGAGTCTGGGACAGGGTGGATCTGAGGGAGAGAGTCTGGGACAGGGTGGATCAGGTGTCCTTGTGATTTCTGCTGGGCTGGACAGGAAGTCTGGGTCTAGTGATGTCACACTGAGAGTCGAGGGCGGGGGGGGGAGGGGGGGACAAGAACCACTCACTGCTCCCGCGATGTCTGGCCAGCTCATCGCCATGACAACGCCATCGTCCGAGGAGGGCGGCGTCTCCAGGTTCCAGTAGGTCAGCCTGCTGAAGACCGTCCTGACCCTCAGTGACCGCTCCTGGCAGAGACAGAGCAGAGCGCCCCCCCCCCACAGGTGAGTAAGACAGCACCCAGGTGTGGAGTCGAACCCGGGGCCCCAGGAGCTGGCCGCCCCTCTCGACAGCCACACCCTCCTCTCATGCCACACAAGATAAACATTTTTTTTCCAAGGAAGAAAGTGCCCAGTGATTATTCCTCCCTTCTGCTCGGGCTCACCTGTGCCCCCCCCCCAGCCCGGCGCTCACCTCCTCCTCGGAGACGGGCCTGTGGTCCTCTTTCAGCACCAGGCCCGTGTAGCCCTCCGGACAGCTGACCTCCCGGCCTCTGAGCCCGCGGCCCCGGAACGACACGCTCTTGTCTGGGGGGGGGGGACAAGGTCACGCAAGGTCACAAGAAACCCCACCTTAAATACATTTAAGACTGAGAATGGGAGGCACTACTTTACACAGAGGATGGTGGGAGTGTGTAACAAGCTTCCCAGACATGTAGCTGAAGCCGATACCCTGCCTCCTCGGAACGTCTGGATGAAATCCTGGGATCAGTTACTACTAACTAGCGAACGGGCCAGGAGAGCTGCTCACACTGGGGCCGAGCCGGGCCACAGGTCGGGTCTGGCGTTCTGCGGCCGGGCTCGCTCACCGCTCTCACGCTCCTTGACCGCGGCGCTGAAGAAGCGGTCCACCTGGGCCGGGCCGTCGTGCTCGACCTCGCAGGGCAGGAGGTGGACAGGCTCCCCGTCGGCCCGCGAGACAGAGGCCAGGTCCACTCGGATCACACTGGTGCCGGACATCCTGGAGGAGAACAGAGGCCGTCAGTATGCTGGCCCTGAGCCGGACTCTCCGCTGTGCACGGGTCAGTCCGAGCCGGACTCTGCCCTGTGCACGGGTTCGTCTGAGCCGGACTCTGCCCTGTGCACAGGTGCACCGATCTCTAGGTCTCTCTATAGGCCCCGTATCCCTCAGTGCAGATCATCAATCGGGTCAGTACCGAATCCACCCGGGAGATCCCGGCCAGAACTGTCTTTCCGAGACTGTTTGTGTTCACTGGTGTGCAGGCAGCACCTCTCGGCCTCTAGAAACACACACAAGCCAGGGGGAATCCAACAGCTCAGCCGTCCCGAAATAAGTTCATCATTTAAGAAAGGTTTTAAAACATGAACGACACCGACACACTCGAGCTAAAAACTAAAGGAAACATTTCAGCAGAAGAGACGGACAACGCGTTCTTTGAGCAGACTTACACTAACGGAACAACACGGCTCTTTAAAATACAGATTTTGGCACAAATTAACAAAGGAAAAGCAATTGAACGGAAGCAAACCTCTAGCGCGCCTCTTCAGACACAAATTCAGTCCGCGCTGCCGTGTCATCACTTTGCGCCGGGCGCTTGTGGGCTGCGCAGCGATCCCTGGGAAATGTAGTCTTGGGACGTGCACCGTGTGCTTCTCACCTTGCCCACAAGAGGTCAATGTTGTCTGCCACATCGCCGCGGCGGCGCTCGCTACAACAGCTTGTTCACACAACACAAAGAAGCAGAATCAGCATCTGCTTTTCTGTGGGCGTTTCTTCCTGCAACCTCACTGAGCCAACAGTAAAAACAGTGTATATACAGAGCATATAGAACATCCAGTGTGTTTAACGGAGGTATATAATCAGTGTAAAATAAATAGCAATACCATACAATACAGTGCATCTTTGTAATAGAGCATACATGCAAAAAAGCGTTTCATTGCACTTGTGCATATGACAATAAACTGAACGGAACTGCTGAGCAAATCGGCAGAGTCACGTGTGACTTGTATATTTGCCCCGAGGGGCTCGTGGATCAGAGTTGGAAACAGTAAAGGCGCTGGGAATGGATGACTTTATAAAAAGGTTGCCGTAACCTTCGGCACTCTGAAACGTCATCGAGGCGGTCATTTTTCAAAGTGGGACCGCAGTGAATGTGAGGCGTCGTTCACCGAGAACACCGCTTCCCTGTGATCGGTGTGCGTGCGGATACGGACACCGATATTCAGAACAAGGCCCACTCTCCACAGGCTAGCCGCGTGTATCTGTAGGCTGGCTCAGTGCTACCTCTCTTCTTTCTGGGCTTTTATTTCCAAAGTCCTCTCCTGGCTCCGGTTCGTAAGAGTGGATACTTTATCTGTATCGGTAGAGTGTCCCCTGCAGGAGGTCAGATAAGGCCCTATCATCCGCACGCAGACGCGAGAGGAAAAAAAACAGCGCTGTCGGTGATCTGCGTTTCATCCGTGTGGAGCGAAAACAGCACTGGCTGACTAAACCCATCGTCACTAACGCCCTTCCCCGAGAGAGTGTACCGATCAGCGGGGCTCTTTGTGATCGATCACTGAGGAAACAGGTGCCGAACCACTCAAATCTTTATTAATGATGACATTATAAAAATATGTTATGAAAACATGGAGAAATGGCAAATAACACACATTTATTCATATTATTATTATTATTATTATTATTATGTGCTATCACACAGCTCCTTAGACCTGAGTCAATTCTCCTGGACCTGGATCCTTCTGGGTGGAGTCTGCATGTTGTCGGCCTGGCCCGAGCTCAGGTAAGGCTGTAACGTCTGTGAGTTTTCATTCCTCCTCAGCGCTGGTCGATGTGTAGGTGTGGCTGATCAGCTCACTGCTGCAGTTTGACACTTTTCTGTGGCTGTGGCTGCTTGCTGTTGAAGTGAGACATGTATATATCTCACTTATCAAGCATCACAGCATCACCACTTAAGCACATCGTGAGAGGTGTTGCTGGGGTCTGTTAATTTAGCCTCAAACAAAAGTTACGCTAAGATGCCATAAAGCTGACTTGCTATAGCAGCCCCAGTGGCTTAACGCTACATAATAAACGACAGGAACAACACCCACAAACAGGACACAGCTGACCAATGTCTGCTGCAGCTCAAAGGACAGAACCTAGAGCAAGACAGAGCAGGACAAGAAGTAATTACATATATTACATATCAAAGAACAGGACAAGCACTCAGATCGTGAAACTAACTTTCTTCTGACTGTATATAAGAGCTGGGAGACCCTTGCAGTGTGTCTGTTCTGTGGGGCAGACCCGGCGCGCGTT
Source organism: Atractosteus spatula (assembly GCF_055471065.1). Taxonomy (NCBI): domain Eukaryota; kingdom Metazoa; phylum Chordata; class Actinopteri; order Semionotiformes; family Lepisosteidae; genus Atractosteus; species Atractosteus spatula. Next base: position 187,073 of record NW_028296641.1, read on the forward strand.
GTGGGACTTACTGAGCTCAATAAAACTGACTCTGCACAAGACTGTGTCCTCCTCCTCTGAGGTAGAATTCCCCACAACACTGTCGATAAAGGCAGCACTTCCTGTTGGCACTGCAGTCTGAGATCAGATCAGATCAGATCAGACTTTGTTAATCCGGAAGTGAAGTTGAGATCCCTCCCAGTGCGTTGCTGTACGAGGCCTGGAGCAGTGACAGAGCTGCTGCAGGCTCCTGAGACACAGCGAGGAATCAGAGTCCAGTTCACCTGACATTCGACAGCCAATGTGATTCTAGAGAGCAGAGTAGTAACACGTCAGAGACGATCGGCTGCAGTCCGGCCCCGAGCTCATCTTGTTGATTCAGTGCCCTGATGGCATTCCAAAAATAGCTTTTAGGTGAGGTTGTGACTTTTTCATTTTTGTCTTTCTTTTTGCCGGAGCGATGAGTCTCTTGTGACCCAGCCCGTGTGGTGTTCTGCCCTGCTGACAAGATTGAAAACGGCTCACAGCTTCTTCACGGGTCCGAGGTGTCCAGTCCTGGAGGGCCAGTGTGTCCAGAGATGATAGAATCAGCTCTTGAACTCAGAAATGTGAAGCTAAATTATGTTATTTACCAACATCTTGAACTGATTTTTATCGCCTAAACACACACCAGTATAGTTTGTTATATTATACCGTTATAATATAGTATAATATAGTTTGTAATATAACACTATACTGGAAAAAGGCACCGTCCTTCAGATGAGACGTAAAACCGAGGTCCTGACTCTCTGTGGTCATTAAAAATCCCAGGGTGTTTCTCAAAAAGAGTACAGGTGTTACCCCAGTGTCCTGGCCATATTCCCCCCTGGCCTTGACCCATCATGGCCTCCTAATAACCTCCCTCTCTGAACTGGCTCCATCACTCTGCTCTCCTCCCCACTGAGAGCTGGGGTGTGGGGAGCGGACTGGCGCATCGTCCAGGTGGGGGTGGAGGGGATCCCCATGACCTGTAAAGAGCTCTGAGTGGAGGGTCCAGAAAAGCGGTATATAAGTGTGAGCAATTATTATTATTATTATTATTATTGTTGTTGTTGTTATTATAGTAGAGAGCACAGATCGAGATCCGGGATCCGGAGCGTCCCGGTGCGTTTGTATCGGCTCCGCTCCGAGCTCCGGCTCCGGGTCTTGCGGAAGTGTCCGTGCTCGGCAGCTCGGGAGCGCGCTCGGCTCGGGGGCTCGGGGGCTCGGGAGCGCGCTCGGCGCCCGCCTGGGCTGGGTGTGTGTTTAAAAAGATTTAGCAACACATGCGACCGAGAGGCGGAGGCGAGGCTGTGAAATAGGAACTCAGACTCGCCCGGAGAGCTCAGAGTCGCACACACAGACCGAGAACACGGCCGACAGAGAACTCGGGGAAGGTAAACCAGCTTTTTCTGCTGCAAAAAAAATAAAGTTTTGGAAATCGCGCATCTTTAGTCACGGGGTCTGACAGCGCTGCTGCTGCTGCCGCTGTTGTTGGGTTTGATCCCGGGGGGTTCGGCTCAGAAACTTCTTGGGGCCACCGCGCAGGGAACTTGGGGTAATCCGATCGAGCTCCTCTGAGCCAAAACAGGGAGGGAGAAGGGGGGTCGGCGTGGGTGTCTCGGCAGGGCGGCAGCTTCACAAGAGGGCAGATAGAGGAAAGACCGCAGCTTCCGCGTCGAGCCCCGCTGAGCGCCGACTCGTCACAACCATCAGTTCGCGTGGCGTGACCGTGGCAGCTTGGGGGTGCCGCGCGGGTCGGGGGCTCGACTCTGGAAGCGTGCCCGAGTCGTGGCGTGTCGTGCAAACGCACTGTGGCGCAGCGAGTCGTTGTTAACGCGCACAGCCGCGAAGCTGCGGAGCTCGCTCTCTCTTCCTCTTCCTCTGCAGGAGCGGTTTGTCGTTGAGCGCCGGAGCCGATCGCTGGATACCCTGTCATGGGGTATTTCTCGCGCTCCTGGGGGGGGCATTTTGAAACGAGCAGAGACGCTGGCGAGTTCTAAGCACGAGGGGAGTGTGGGTGTGAGAGGGGAGGGGGGTGTGTGGGGGGGCCGGGAGTTCACTGTTTCTCCGTGCGGGATACTGCAGTATCCCAGTGGGAAGGGTGTTTCAGACAGCGGCCTGACAGTGTGTCTGTGCATCAGCGTGTGTGACTGCTGTCTCAGGTCTGCTGGAGTCTGGGACACTCAGAGAGAGACTGTGTGTGTCAGTGTGTCAGTGTGTGAGAGTTGTCTCAGGTCTGCTGGAGTCTGGGACACTCAGAGAGAGACTGTGTGTGTCAGTGTGTCAGTGTGTGAGAGTTGTCTCAGGTCTGCTGGAGTCTGGGACAGTCGGAGAGAGACAGTGTGTGTGTCAGCGTGTGACTGTTGTCTCAGGTCTGCTGGAGTCTGGGACAGTCGGAGAGAGACAGTGTGTGTGTCAGTGTGTTACTGTTGTCTCAGGTGCTGTTGCAGGAGCAGACTGGGATTTGGAGAGAGAGAGACCCCACACAGGGCTGCACACCAGTGTGTTAGAAACAGCTCGCCCACACTGCCTGTCCCAGAGCATCACCGAGCCAACAGCTGGAGCTCTGGGGCAGCGAGCAGAATATTCACTGAACGGACTCCTGCTGGCCCTTCCTCTCTGAGCACTGGTGCATCCTCCTCCTCCTCCTCCTCTCCCCCAGGGTGTGTTAATTACAGCCTGCTCAGCGCTCAGCCCCGCATCGGCGCTGCAACCCGATCCAGGAATTGTGCTGTTTCCAGCGCGCTGCGGGCCCTGGGGTGGAGTGGAGTCAGCTCGATTGCTGTGGCCTCTGCCTCTCTGCTCCAGGGTCCCGGGTTTGTGTTTTGCCTGGGGGGGACTGTCTGGGTGGAGTTTGCATGTTCTCCCAGGGTGGGGCGGGAGTGTAGCCGGTCCTGGGTGGGTGAGGGCAGGGAGCTGGAGGGTCGTAGCAGGAGTAGCAGGAGTTTCCTCCCCCATCTCCCCCGCCTCTCTCGATGGGAGTTTCCCAAACCCAGGCTTTCCCCAAGGATCCACAAGCACGGGCCTGTCCCGGCGCGGCGCCCCACCCAGCTGGGGAGGGCACGGGACTTCGGGATCAGCCTGAGGGGACTGGAGACAGAGCCGCCCAAACCTGTTCCTCAGGCCCGTTCCAGCCCGGCAGCGGGCACGAGGGTCTGACCCCGGGGTCTCCAGCTCCGGCTGTCCCGCCACGAGGCTGTGCTGCCTGGGACCCGGGTGGGAGGGGCTCCCCTCAGCGCAGTAGAGCCCAGTGAGGTCGGGGTAAAAGCACAGTACAGCGCAGTAGAGCCCAGTGAGATCAGGGTAAAGGCACAGTACAGTACAGTAGAGCCCAGTGAGGTCAGGGTAAAAGCACAGTACAGCACAGTAGAGCCCAGTGAGATCAGGGTAAAAGCACAGTACAGCACAGTAGAGCCCAGTGAGATCGGGGTAAAAGCACAGTACAGCGCAGTAGAGCCCAGTGAGATCAGGGTAAAAGCACAGTCCAGTGCACTAGAGCCCAGTGAGATCAGGGTAAAAGCACAGTACAGCGCAGTAGAGCCCAGTGAGATCAGGGTAAAAGCACAGTACAGCGCAGTGAGATCAGGGTAAAAGCACAGTACAGCGCAGTAGAGCCCAGTGAGATCAGGGTAAAAGCACAGGACAGTGCAATAGAGCCCAGTGAGATCAGGGTAAAAGCACAGTACAGCACAGTAGAGCCCAGTGAGATCAGGGTAAAAGCACAGGACAGTGCAATAGAGCCCGTGAGATCAGGGTAAAAGCACAGTACAGCGCAGTAGAGCCCAGTGAGATCAGGGTAAAAGCACAGTACAGTGCAGTAGAGCCCAGTGAGATCAGGGTAAAAGCACAGGACAGTGAGATCAGGAGAGTTGGTGCAGAGTGAGAGTGCAGTTAGTATGTAGATTTGTACCGGTTTCGGGGCGTGAAGCTGTTTGCACTGTGAGAAATTCTGTTGCACAGCAATGTGTGGCCGCTGTGTGAGCAGGGGAGAGAGGAATTCACAGGGCAGTGAGTTTGTTTGAGTGTGTCAGAGCATGCGTTCTGAGGGAGAGATCACAGGGGAGTGCCTCTGGGTGTGCGTGTCAGTGTGCCTGTGTGTCAGTTACAGGGGAGTGTGTGTGTGTGTCTGTGTCAGCTACAGGAGAGCATGTCAGTGTGTGTGTGTCAGCTACAGGAGAGTGTGTGTGTGTCAGCTACAGGAGAGCGTGTCATAGTGTGTGTCAGCTACAGGAGAGCGTGTGTGTGTCAGCTACAGGAGAGCGTGTCAGTGTCTGTGTCAGCTACAGGAGAGTGTGTCTGTGTCAGCTACAGGAGAGTGTCAGTGTGTGTGTCAGCTACAGGAGAGTGTGTCAGTGTGTGTGTCAGCTACAGGAGAGTGTGTCTGTGTGTGTGTCAGCTACAGGAGAGCGTGTCAGTGTGTGTGTCAGCTACAGGAGAGCGTGTGTGTGTCGGCTACAGGAGAGCATGTCAGTGTGTGTGTCAGCTACAGGAGAGTGTGTGTGTCAGCTACAGGAGAGCGTGTCTGTGTGTGTGTGTCAGCTACAGGAGAGCGTGTCAGTGTGTGTGTCAGCTACAGGAGAGTGTGCCTGGGTGTGGCTGGGTTCAGACCTACCCCCAGGGGCAGAGAGATTTGTTTTTTTTTAGGCCATGTGCAGCAGGAGCACTAATATATCCCAGCTGCCCTCTGTCGGCTGCTGAAGTTTTTCTAGCGTCAGAAACTGCGGCGCTGCAGGGTTCCAGCGCGTCATCTCTCGTCACCGGTACGGGACACAGGAACACAGGGACACAGGACAGGTCCCAGACAAGAGCAGACTGGCCTAGAGTAGCTGATTGATCCCAGAATCTCCTGCAGCCATTTCCTGAGAGAAACCAGAGTATAACCTGTGACAACAGGGCTGGGCAGCCTGTTCCCCACTCCCACCACCCTCTGTGTAAAGAAGAGCCTCCTGTTGTTGGTTTGCAGTGCTTCTCCTTGAGCCCTCTGGGTGGTGCTTCACGCTTGATTTTGATGCTCGCTGGGCTGGCTCTGTTGATGCCCCTGAGGATTTTGAACACTTACTGTATTATAATAATAATAATAATAATAATAATAATAATAATAGTTTATTAATCGTCATAGTTTCTATTTATAAAGCACCTTTCCAAATCCAAGAATGCTGTACATAGTGATAAAAATACAATAAATAAAAATCAATAAAATAAAACAAGAACATACCAGACAAAACTGTAAGCCAAGCGGACAGGAGCCAGGAGCCAGGAGCCAGGAAAAGGCTGTTTCAGCTGCAGCTTTAGAAACAGTCAGAAGTGTCGCAGGACAGATCCCTGCTGCCCGACGACAGAGCCCCTCTGATGGGACACGATGGAGCTGTCGTCTCAGGTGCATTTCTCAGAAACTCGCTCTGCCCCCAAGAGGCACCGTTTCTCTCTCACACACACACACACACACACACACAACACACACACAGCACCACATAAACATTACATGAACAATAAACATAACATTACATAGGAGGCATCAGCCAGACGTGCTCATTACACGCCACTCCTGCAAGAATCCACACGGGTGACACAACACCTTCGTGGCCTGCGTGTTTGCACATAGCCACTAGTGGGAAAATTATTTTATTCCACGTTATTTCTAGATTTCTTTTGTTCTGTCTCACCATGCATGCAAGCATGCAAGCCCCTGGTTTCTTAAGGGGTTCATGTTGTGTGACTTGTGTCTTTACCTGCCTGCAAAGCGAATTTCCTGTCTGGGACAATGCTAGGGGGTCAGTACTGCTGTGTTAGGAAGACCAAAGAGGTTCAGTCCTCTCGGCCTGTCGGTAAAGGCCGTCCCGCTGTATAGACCGTACTGGTCTGTAGAGCTGCGCCTGTAGCGTCCTGTGCGTGTGTAATACGGCAGGGGTGTAATGACAAGGGGTCGCCACTAGGTGCCGCCAATGTGCGGTTCGAAAGCTGGGCTGTAGTTCCCCTATTGCAGGTGATCGTGAAACGGCGCAATGTGAGGGGGTTTTGTCGTTTGCAGGGGACGGGGGTCAGGTGGCATTCCAGGTCCCTCGCGGTGTAACACATGCTTTATTTTGTCGCACGCCGCTGTTTGACCTGGTCCTCATCGGCGGTGTTGCCCATGGTAACCTGTAACCTGTAACTGGCACTCTGAACCCTCGTGGGTGTGTTTCTCTTCTCTTTCCAGCAGGGGATGCTGTTCTGGCCGCATCTGCACCCTCCTCCTCCTCCTCCTCCTCCTCCCTTCTGATTGGGCCGCGCTGTCCCAGTGCTGTTCTGTGATTGGCCACTGCTGCTCCGCTGTCGGGCTCTGATTGGTTGCTACTGTCTCCTTGCTGTGCCTCTGCCGGTGTTGGGCTGGTCTCTACTGGTCCTGCGTCACGCTGTAATTTCTCCCTCCGGCCATCGCCGTGTTCTGTTGCAGTCGTCTGCCGTCTGACTGAGACTCTTACTGATCTGCTATTGGCTCCCTCTTCTGCCTGGTTCCTCGTGATTGGCTTTGACCTTTCCCCGCCCTGCTTTGTGATTGGCTCTCCCCAGCTCTGTCTGCGATCTGATTGGCTCCATTTTGGCCCTTTGGGTTCTACAGTTGGCACAAGAGGTTGTCTGCGATTGGCTCCCTCTGTCCCTGCCTGCTGTCTGATTGGTTCATTCCGGCCTTGCCTGCTGTCTGATTGGTCCCCGGTGCGCTAGTGGGCGGACATGGCGGTGGTGGAGCAGGTGTTTGCCTCGGGCATGGCCGCGTGCCTGCGAAGCCAGTGGGACCGGGAGGAGGGTCTGGGTCAGCACCACCAGGCTGTCAAGTACCTGGGCCAGGACTACGAGACGCTCCGGAACCACTGCCTGCAGAACCGGACCCTGTTCAAAGATGACGCGTTCCCCGCCGAGCCGTCCTCGCTGGGCTTCAAGGAGCTGGGGCCCCGGTCCGGCAAGACGCAGGGCGTCCAGTGGCTGAGGCCCGGGGTGAGACTCTGACAGCTGGACAGAGTGTTTCTCCACTTCATCCAGCGAGTCTGTACCCCAGGGGTGTCTGTACCCCAGTGTGTCCAGTAAGAGTCTGTACCCCAGCATGTCTGTACCCCAGCGTGTCCAGTAAGAGTCTGTACCCCAGCGTGTCTGTACCCCAGCGAGTCTGTACCCCAGCGTGTCCAGTAAGAGTCTGTACCCCAGCGTGTCTGTACCCCAGCATGTCTGTACCCCAGTGTGTCCAGTAAGAGTCTGTACCCCAGCGAGTCTGTACCCCAGCGAGTCTGTACCCCAGCGTGTCCAGTAAGAGTCTGTACCCCAGCGTGTCTGTACCCCAGCATGTCTGTACCCCAGTGTGTCCAGTAAGAGTCTGTACCCCAGCGTGTTCAGTAAAAGTCTACCCCAGCGTGTCTGTACAGTGCGTCTGTACCCCAGTGTGTCTGTACAGCGTGTCTGTACATTGTCTGTACCCCAGTGTGTCTGTAAAGCGTGTCTGCACAGCGCGTCTGTACCCCAGCGTGTTTGTACAGTGTGTCCAGTAGGAGTGTATCTGTCCTCTGAGGGCAGTGGACTGCAGAGTCCAGTTAATCGTCCTTCCTCCTCTCTCTGTAGGAGATCTGCTCGAACCCGCAGTTCATTGTGGACGGAGCCACGCGTACCGACATCTGTCAGGGAGCTCTGGGTGAGCTGCAGTGGGCAGTGGGACTTTTCCGTCATCGCCATCTCTCTCTCTCGCTCTTTCTATCTCTCTGACACGCAGACGTGCCTTCATCTCTCTCCTTACCCCTCTCAGCCCTCCTCTCTCTCCTTTCTCTCACTGCTCTCCCTCTCTCATCCTGGGGTGTCCCTGGGGCTGTGTTGTGCTGGGGTGTGTGTCTCTGGGGTGTGTGTCTCTGGGGTGTCCCTGGGGCTGTGTTGTGCTGGGGTGTGTGTCTCTGGGGTGTCCCTGGGGCTGTGTTGTGCTGGGGTGTGTGTCTCTGGGGTGTCCCTGGGGCTGCGTTGTGCTGGGGTGTGTGTCTCTGGGGTGTCCCTGGGGCTGTGTTGTGCTGGGGTGTGTGTCTCTGGGGTGTCCCTGGGGCTGTGTTGTGCTGGGGTGTGTGTCTCTGGGGTGTCCCTGGGGCTGCGTTGTGCTGGGGTGTGTGTCTCTGGGTCATAGTGCGCTGTGTGTGCCCTGTTGACACTGGGGACTGGGGTTGATGTGCCAGTACGCCAGGTTCATGCACGCACTCTCACTGGCTTGCCCTGGCCATTTTTGGGGGCTATGTGTCCTCTTTCCTTGCCTCTCTCGGGGTCTCGCCCTCTCCCCAGCCTCCCGTCACGGCTGCCCCCTCTGTACAGCTGCACGTGCGAGGCCGACCCCTGACCCCCTCCTGACCCTGTGACCTCCTGCCTCCTAGGCGACTGCTGGCTGCTGGCGGCGATCGCTTCTCTGACTCTGAACGATACAGTGCTCCATCGGGTGGTGCCCCACGGGCAGAGCTTCCACAGCCAGTACGCCGGCATCTTTCACTTCCAGGTACAAAACTGCGACCCTCCTCCTGCTGCCCCAGCTGCCAGCGCTGCACCTACCCCTCCCCTCTCTCCCAGTGCCCCAGGGGCGTCGTATCTGCCCCAGCTGTTGCGCCTGTCCGCTCTGTGACTTCCCAGCTACCCGAGCAGGACTATATTTACACGCGGTATTTATAGAGGACCGTCGCACATCACAGACACCCCGCTGTCCCATGATCCTCTTCACCCTCCGCCGCCCCTTCCCTTATTAATACCACAGAGGTACTGATTTTCACACCCGGCTGGGCCAGTGGTTCTGGTCCGGTGGTTCGGGTCCGGTTCCGTTAGACCAGCAGGACAGCTGGTCCGGTGGTTCAGGTCCGGTCTTGTTAGACCAGCAGGACAGCTGGTCCGGTGATTCAGGTCCGGTCTTGTTAGATCAGGAGGACAGCAGGTCTGGTGGTTCAGGTCTGGTCCTGTTGGACCGGCAGGACAGCTGGTCCGGTCTTGTTAGATCAGGAGGACAGCAGGTCTGGTGGTTCAGGTCTGGTCCTGTTGGACCGGCAGGACAGCTGGTCCGGTCTTGTTAGACCAGGAGGACGATTGGTCCAGTGGTTCAGGTCCGGTCCTGTTGGACCGGGAGGACAGTGGTTAGTTCACAGTCTCCTGCTTGTTTCTTCACTGCCCTGTCAGCTGGAATCCCTCCTGTGGGCTCGCCTGTCGCGGGGGGGGGGGTGATGAGACATGAGTCGCTCTCGGCCCCGTGCGAGCCCAGCCCTTCAGCCAACCGCTAATCATAACCCCGAGCAGCTGAAAACCAGGCCTGCGGTGTCTCGTGACAGATCAGACATGCGTTAGACATGCCTGGCCTGGAGCACGAGCCTCACAGGTCACCAGCTCTGTGCCGCGGCCCGGCTGGCTGTCATATCCGCAGAACCGCTCCAGGGCTGGGTGGTGCCGGTGTGTTGTTTCACGCGGGCTGTTTGCTGGCTGCCGCAGCCCCACAGTGGGCACAGCTCCCAGCTTTCAGCGCCGCTCCGCACAGGAAGATACGGGCCTGCAATGCAGACAGATCTGTCCATCTCTCTCTCTCTGAGACGTGAGGATGGCCAGCTGTCCCTGTGTGCTTTGCATGGCCTGACCTCTGGTGGCCACATGCTGTAACTGCACCCAGGGGACGAGCCCAGACTCCACTGTCTTGCGTGTGAGAAGTGGGATTATAAAGCACACCAATCCCCATGTCCCTGAAGGGAAGGAGCCTGTAACTACTCTTAGGGAGGTACTGTAAGGAAACTGCTATTGTTATCCTGCAGTTTGTCACTGAACTTTTCCAGGCACACACCTCCTCTTCTACTCTTTGTGTACAGAATCCTAAATACCCTGTGCTGCTCCCTGTTCCTCCTCTTCCTCTTGTTGATCATGAAGAGCAGTGTCTGTATTTGGTTTTCTCAGGAGATTGGAGCATTTCGGTGGAATCCAGGATGCTGCGCTCCTGCCTTCTGTAGAAATCTCTTCGCAAAGTCCTTCAGCATGCGCTGTGCAGGGGGGAGCGCACGTGTTTGCTGTCCAATCGTATTGGTTTCTGGGCTGCAGGCGGGAGAGCGGCCATGTTTGTAGTCCTGGGGGGCAGGGGGCCTTGTAGTCCTGTAACGCGCGGTGTTTGTCCGTGTGCTCTTGCCGTAGTTCTGGCAGTTCGGCGAGTGGGTGGACGTGGTGGTCGATGACCGGCTGCCGGCACGAGACGGGAAACTGCTGTTCGTGCACTCAGCCGAGGGGAACGAGTTCTGGAGCGCCCTGCTGGAGAAGGCCTACGCCAAGTGAGCAGGGAGCAGGGGCAGGGGTACAGGGAGGAGGAGGGAGAGGGGCAGGTATAGGGTTAGGGAAGGGGCAGTCATACAGGGAGGGGCAGCAGAAGGAGATCAGAGGGGCAGTTATAGAGGGAGGGGCAGCAGCAGGAGATCGGGGGGGGCAGTTATACAGGGAGGGGTGGCAGCAGGAGATCGGGGGGGCAGTTATACAGGGAGGGGTGGCAGCAGGAGATCGGGGGGGCAGTTATACAGGGAGGGGTGGCAGCAGGAGATCGGGGAGGGGCAGTTATAGGGTTAGGGAAAGGGCAGTTATACAGGGAGGGGTGGCAGCAGGAGATCAGAGGGGCAGTTATACAGGGAGGGGCAGCAGCAGGAGATCAGAGGGGCAGTTATACAGGGAGGGGCAGCAGCAGGAGATCGGGGAGGGCAGTTATACAGGGAGGGGTGGCAGCAGGAGATCGGGGAGGGGCAGTTATAGGGTTAGGGAAAGGGCAGTTATACAGGGAGGGGCGGCAGCAGGAGATCAGGGAGGGCAGTTATAGGGTTAGGGAGGGGGCAGGGGGAGTAGCTGCACACTGGCCTGACCTGCCCCCCCCCCCAGGGTGAACGGCTGCTACGAGGCCCTGTCCGGGGGCAGCACCTCAGAGGGGTTCGAGGACTTCACGGGCGGCGTGACGGAGATGTACGAGCTGAGGAAGCCGCCCTCCAACCTCTTCACCATCATCTCCAAGGCCGTGGAGCGGGGCTCCCTGCTGGGCTGCTCCATCGACGTGAGTGGGGGCAGAGGCTGCAGTGACAGCTGCTCGGGGGGTGCGGGGGTGCGGGGGTGCAGGGGGACCCCTCTGCCTGCAGCTGCGTCGGCAGGTTTCCCTGGTAAGAGTCGGCGCCACGCGGGGCTCCGGACCCGGCTCGCGGATGTCTCTCTGGAGAGACGGGACAGAGGATATTGAAGTGAAAAACACTTTTACCCTCCTTTCCTGAGAGAGGCCTCTTGTCTGTGTGCGCCCTTGTGGGTAATGAGTAGCTGATCGATCGTCAATTTCTTCAGATCGATCATTGTTTCTTGGGAGGAGCCGGGGCATCGGCTAACAACAACAGGGCTTGATCCCCCCCTCCCACCTCCCCTTAGTGTAAAGAGACGCCTCCTGCTCTTGGTTTTTAAATGCGCCTGTCTGTAATTACACGGTTACCGGTCCGCGGGAGTAATCGCCTAAGCTATTTGTAGGGTCGTTGTCGCGGGAACGTTCGCCCTGCGTTGCCGGGAGACCGTAACCGTGCCGCCGTGTTTTCCCTGTCGCCAGATCACCAGCAACCTGGACATGGAGGCCGTGACCTTTAAGAAGCTGGTGAAGGGCCACGCCTACTCCGTGACGGGCGTGGAGGAGGTGAGGGCTCGGCCAATCAGCTTACACTTCCTGTGTAAGCCACACCCCTTCCTCTTTCTCCCTCTCTCTTTCCTCCTGTGCCTCACTGTCTCCATAACCAGCAGCACACTGAGCCAAGTCAGGTTGTAAACGAGAGCCAGGGGCCGATGGATCCCGGTTTCATGTGCAGCTGATTCTTGAGAGAAACCAAGGTATCGGCTTCAACAGCAGGGCTGGGCCACTTGTTCCATTCTCCCACCACCCTCGGTGTCCAGTAGCTCGTGCCCTCTGGTTTGTGTCCCACTGCTCATTCTGAAGTCCTCCCAGGCTTGATTACCGGGATCGGGGGCTCCTGTCCGACAGCAAGGAGACTGGGGTCTCTAGGCCTGGTCTGGGGGCTGCTCTGGGCCGGTGTCCTGTCCTCTGGGGTGTCCTCTCTCTGGAATGGGAACCCCCTCACTCATCTGCTCTCCCACTCTCCTGTCCGGTACCGTCCCGCAGGTGGCGTGCAGGGGCCTGCCCACCAAGCTGGTCCGGATCCGGAACCCCTGGGGAGAGGTGGAGTGGACCGGAGCCTGGAGTGACAAGTGAGGGAGGGGAGGAGGGGGGAGTGGAAGAGGGGGGAGATTGGGAGAGGGGGAAGAAGGGAGAATGGGGAAGAGGGGGGTGACTGAGGCAGCAGTGGGGGGGTGGGGGGGCCGTGCAGCCTTGCAGCGCTTGGGTCAGAGCCTTCTGTGGGGAGTTTGCGTGCTGTCCCTGGGCCCTTGTGGGTTTTCTCTGATAGCGGACGGGCGGACGGAGGGAGGAGAGAACGAGAGGAGTGGGGACGGGGGGCGGGGCCGCAGCGGAGGCTGGGCGGGGCGTGTCGGACGAAGGGGGCGGGGTCACAGCGGAGGCTGGGCGGGGCGTGTCGGTCGAAGGGGGCGGGGCCGTGCCTGCTGGGGTTAACGAGCGCTCTCCTCCCGCAGCGCCGCGGAGTGGAAAGGCGTGGACCCGTCCGTCAGGAGCCGTCTGCAGAACCGGAGCGAGGACGGGGAGTTCTGGTCAGTCCGCCGGCCCGTCGGGCTCCGCCTGCCCGCTAGAGTCTGTCTGTCTGTCTGCTGGTCACTCACCCCCCCCTCCTCCTCCTCCTCCTCTCCGCAGGATGTCGTTCTCAGACTTCCTGCGGGAGTTCAGCCGGCTGGAGATCTGCAACCTGACGCCGGACACGCTGCAGTGCTCCCGCGTGCGGAAGTGGAACACCACGCTGTATGGGAGCAGCTGGAGGAGGGGCAGCACCGCGGGGGGCTGCAGGAACTTCCCAGGTACAGCGGGGAGAGGAGGCACAGGCTGGAGAGGGGAGGGAGAGACTGCAGGGAGGGGAGGCACAGACTGGAGAGGGAAGAGAGACTGGAGAGAGGAGAGGGACTGCAGGGAGGGGAGGCACAGACTGGAGAGGGGAGGGAGAATGTGGGGAGGGGAGGCACAGACTGGAGAGAGGAGGGAGACTGTGGGGAGGGGAGGCACAGACTGGAGAGGGGAGAGAGACTGCAGGGAGAGGAGACGCACACAGGAGAGAGGAGGGACAGACTGGAGAGAGAAGGAAAAGACAGAGAGAGAGACAACACAGACTGGAGACAGGAGAGAGACTGAAGGGAGAGGAGGCACAGACAGGAGAGAGAGAGGAGGGCCACAGGGAAAGTGGGGGCGAATTTACCCCAACATTAACCCCCGTGTCCCCCTCTCCTCCTCAGCAACCTTCTGGATCAACCCCCAGTTCAAGGTGGCCCTGAAGCACCCCGACACCGACTCAGACGAGTCGGGGTGCAGCTTCCTGGTGGCGCTGATGCAGAAGGATCGCCGCCGGCAGCGCAAGGAGGGAGCGGACATGGAGACCATCGGATTCGCCATCTACGACGTGAGCGGCGGGGGCGGGGCTCGGGGGCGGGGCAGGCACCGACGTGTGCATGGCGATGGGGAGTGCCCTCAGCCAAGGTGGGAGGGGTCACATTGCCCGAGCCTTATATGGTGTGAAGGGGGTGGGGTTAAGACAGGGGGGTGGTAGAGGGAGGGGCCCAGCTGCAGATTGGCTGCAGATGGCATGGGCGGGGCCAGGCGGAGGAGTGGAACGTAGCCTCTGATGGTCAGAGAGGGAGACTGGCTAGGAAGTTGTCCAGCTGGGGAGCCGGCGGTAGGTTTTAATACTGACACCCTTCTCTCGTCTGTCTCTCTCTCTCTCGCAGGTGCCTGATGAGGTATGTCCATCATCGCCGAGCGACACTCTCCGAGAGAGCTGTCTGTCTCTCCGCTGCCCCGTTGGTCAGTAACGCGCCCGCCGTGTGCGGCGGAGAGCGACCGTCCAGCAGCAGTGTCCACTCTGGCGTACGGCGCGGCACAGTACCGTGGGTGGTCACCTCCCATGTCCTCTCTCTCTGTCTATCCCAGTACAAGGGTCAGTCAGGAGTGCACCTGAAGAGGGACTTCTTCCTCACCCACGGGTCGCGGGCCCGGTCCGAGCTCTTCATCAACCTGCGGGAGGTCAGCTCGCGGTTCTGCCTGCCGGCCGGCGAGTACATCATCGTCCCGTCCACCTTCGAGCCCAACAAGGAGGCCGACTTCGTGCTCAGAGTCTTCTCTGAGAAGCCTGCCGACCACGAGTGAGTGAGGGAGGGACTGAGGGGACTGTCCACTGCAGCCCTGGGGTCAGGGGACTGAGGGGACTGTCCACTGCAGCCCTGGGGTCAGGGGACTGAGGGGACTGTCCACTGCAGCCCTGGGGTCAGGGGACTGAGGGGACTGTCCACTGCAGCCCTGGGGTCAGGGGTCAGAGGGGACTGTCTACTGCAGCCCTGGGGTCAGGGGAGAGAGGGGACTGTCCACTGCAGCCCTGGGGTCAAGGGAGAGAGGGGACTGTCCACTGCAGCCCTGGGGTCAGGGGTCAGAGGGGACAGTTGAGGGGGGAGTGCAGCAGGAGTAACCATGACTCTCTCCACAGGGAGCTGGATGATGAGATCTCAGCTGACCTGCCTGCAGAGGTAAGACAGACACCTGGACACGCCCACTGACGCCCCCTCAAAAAACACGCCCACTGCCCCCCCCCCAAGACACACGCACTGACACCCCCCAAAAAGACACGCCCACTGACGGCCCCCAAAAGACACGCCCACTGACACTGCCCCCCACCAAAAGACACGCCCACTGACGGCCCCAAAGTCATGCCCATCAACTGCCTGATCAACACTAACTAGTGACCAGCTGTGGTCAGACAGAGGGGGGTTTGCACTGACCTGCACATGCGTGTGTCTGCGTGTTCACAGGTCGCCCTGAAGGAGAGCCAGATCGACGAGGGGTTCAAGAGTCTGTTCAGGCAGCTGGCCGGAGCGGTGAGCACACGCACACGCACACGGGGGGTGGGGTGGGGGTGGAGAGTCGGGGGGGCGAGCCGAGTTCCTCGCTTGCTCACTTGTGCGTCTGTGTTCCCAGGATATGGAGATCAGTGTGACGGAGCTGCAGACGATCCTGAACAGGATCATCGCGAAGCGTGAGTCCGGAGAGCGGGAATGGAGGTGGGAGGGAGGGGGGGGGATGGAGGGGCTAGAGACGTGGCTCCATCCTGACCGACCACGGAGATGAGCCGGATGAGTGTTTGGGCCTGCTCCAGTTTGTGCCTGGTGCTGTGCTTTTTTGTGTCTCCCTCCTCGCTGATCCCTCGCTCTCCGGCTCTCTCTCCCTCCCAGACAAGGACCTGAAGACGGACGGGTTTGGGAAGGAGGCATGCCGCAGTATGATCAACCTCATGGATGTATCCTTCGTCCCCCGGTGCTGGCCCGCGCTGCTCTGTGAGGCTGATCGCTGACGAGCCCAGCTTCGTGGGTCTCTGCTCCTCTGCTCCACTGCTCCTGCTGCGGAACCTGCCGCCGGTCTCCGTGTGTGTGCGTCTCCGTGAGTGTGCGTCTCCGTGAGTGTGCGGCTGTCTGCTCCTGACCCGTCTCTCTGCCCTGGACATCGAAGGAGGTCAAATGTACAGAGCCGGGAATCTACCTGTGTCCACCTGTCACCCCTCAATCTCCCTCTCTGTCCCCATTATCCCTGGGTCTTTGTGTCCCATCTCTCTCTCTCTCTCTGTGTCTCTCTGTCCCTGTCTCTCTCTCTCTGTCGCTGTCCCTGTCTCTGTGTCTCTCTATCGCTGTCCCTGTCTCTCTCTCTCTCTGTGTGTCTCTATCCCTGTCTCTGTGTCTCTCTGTCGCTGTCCTTGACTCAGCTGTGCTCAGAAAGATGGAAATGGAAAGCTGGGCCTGACAGAGTTCCATGTGCTGTGGGAGAAGATCAAGCACTACCTGGTGAGTGAAGACTGGACAGGAAACGTGGCCAGGTCGTGGGGTCGCAGTCCATCATTGTCTATCGCTGACCCCTGCCCTGCCTCTCTCTCTCTCAGACCATCTTCAGGAAGTTTGACCTGGACAAGTCCGGCACCATGAACTCCTACGAGATGCGCTTGGCACTAGAGGCTACAGGTACAGACTCCTTCTCTACCGTATTCCCTTGTTCTCTCTGTTCCTGACTCTCTCTCTCTCAGTTCCCTCTCTCCCTCTCAATTCAATTCAGTTCAATTCAAGGTGCTTTACCAGCATGACCGATGGGTACAATCAGTGTTGCCAAAGCAAATAAAAATAATAAAATTAACATGGAACAAAACATAAAATAAAAGTAAAATAAAATCTACAGACATATTACAGACATTTACAACAAAGACATATCATACTGTAAACATATTGAGCATTATTGAGAGACAGGCTTACTGTCTGTTCCTCAGGCTGGGACAGGAGATCACACACTGTATTATTATTATTGAGAGACAGGCTCACTGTCTGTTCCTCAGGCTGGGACAGGAGATCACACACTGTATTATTATTATTGAGAGACAGGCTTACTGTCTGTTCCTCAGGCTGGGACAGGAGATCACACACTGTATTATTATTATTGAGAGACAGGCTCACTGTCTGTTCCTCAGGCTGGTTCAGGAGATCACACACTGTATTATTATTATTGAGAGACAGGCTTACTGTCTGTTCCTCAGGCTGGGACAGGAGCTCACACACTGTATTATTATTATCGAGAGACAGGCTCACTGTCTGTTCCTCAGGCTGGGACAGGAGCTCACACACTGTATTATTATTATTGAGAGACGGGCTCACTGTCTCTCAATAATAATAATATTAATATTATTATTATTATTGAGAGACAGGCTCACTGTCTGTTCCTCAGGCTGGGACAGGAGGTCACATACCTCTCTCTCTCTGTTCCTGCCTCTCTCTCAGTTCCCTCATTTCTTCTCTCTCTCTGTTCCTGACTCTCCCTCTCTCTCTGTCTCCCAGGGTTCAAGCTGAACAACCGCCTCTTCCAGCTCATTATCCTGCGCTATACGGAGCCCGACCTGGCTGTGGACTTTGACAACTTCGTCAGCTGCCTGATCCGACTGGAGACCATGTTCAGTGAGTCCTGGTGGGGTTGGGGGGGAGACACGGCGCCCACCTGTGGCGAGGCAGCAGGGTGGTGCTCGGAGCGCTCTGAAAGTTTCCTTGGATCTGGGAGCGAGCTGCGTGCTGATTGGCTGTCTCTGCCTCTTGTCCGTGCACAGAAACCTTCAAGACCCTGGACACGGACGCCGATGGGGTCATCTCGCTGAACTTCGTCCAGGTACGGTATGCCCCCTGCCCCCGTCCTGACCCTCCTCCCCGTTGCCCCGTCTCACGCGGTGTCTCTCTCTCTCTGCAGTGGATCAGCTTCACCATGTTCGCCTAGACCGAGGCCCACCGCTGCTCGACCCCTGACCCCCGACCCCGCGACCCGACCTCTTCACCTCTGACCTTTCTCGGAACGTGCCTTTTTTTTTTGGGTGGTGGGACTCCAACGCACTTTTTGTATCCTCTCTCTCCTCCACGCCCACTTGGATCGTACATCTCTGCCGCTACTTCCTGTCTCCAGCCAAGCCTCAATCACAAGTCCGGGCCAGGCTCTTGGGTAATTAGGTCCTAAATCCGACTGGTTCCCTTATTAGCTCAACTCCTGACACGCACGGGTCTGATCCACTCCAGGTTGTGCTGAGTTCTCGGCTGAACCAGCCGGTAGCAGCTTGTGGACAAGGTCTCTGCTGCGGGCAGCACCTGGAGTGGATCACACAGGCTGCTGTGCAATAGTAGGGGCCTGACAGCGTTCTGAAACCTGGAGCGGATCAGGGTGCGGATCCTCTCTCCGAGCACGGAGGGCTCGATTGATAGCAATATAAAACACGGAGTGGGTCAGGGTGCTATGCAATGACTTTCTGATGTCACACAAGGTCGGCCTTGTATTTCTAGCAGCTAGTTTACAAATCGACCGAGCACTGTGTCTGTACTTCCTGCACTGTCTTCACCGCGCTGGGCCTGCCATGCTCCCCGATTCCTGTTTCTGAACGACACAGAAGTCCAGGGGTTAACCCCAGCATCTTCTGTGATTGTTTCCACCTGATCTGTCACCGGAGCCCCTAATTGCCTTAATCGATGTGCTTAATTGGGCCTTAATTGTCCTCCAGAGCGTTCCGTGATGCCTGCGTCTCCTGAGATGAGACGTGTGAGTGAGTCAGCCAGTCAGGGCGAGAGCTGGTTCGGACAGGCAGGCCTGAGTGATAAACACACACACGCACACACGCACCCACACACACACACACTGAGAAAGAGGGCCACAGCTTCCCTTGACCAGCGCTACAGCTGCACTGTATCCAGAGTTCGGAATGCCAAAGAGAATGCCTTTCTGCAACGTTATTTTATAAAGTAGGGATCTTCTGTGGGGTTAACTCCTGTGTTTTTGTTGTTGATCTAGTCTTCTGCCTTTTTTTATTTTTAATGGAGAAAATAAATTTGTTTTAAACTTCATAATGTTTTTCGGCATTTTATTCAGCCAAATTAAATGTCATAATCTAGACCCTGACAGTCTCTCTCCCTGACCTGTCTGGCTGTCTGAATCTGTCTCTCTGACCTGTATGGCTCTCTCTCCCTGGCCTGTCTGGCTGTCTGGCTCTCTCTCTCTGTCCTGTCTGGCTATCTGACTCTGACCTGTCTGGCTCTCTCTCTCTCTCTCTGACCTGTCTCTCTCTCTCTGACCTGTCTGGCTCTCTCTCTCTGTCCTGTCTGGCTGTCTGACTCTGACCTGTCTGACTCTCTCTCTCTCTCTCTCTCTCTCTCTCTCTCTCTCTCTCTGACCTGTCTCTCTCTCTCTGACCTGTCTGGCTGTCTGACTCTGACCTGTCTGGCTCTCTCTCCCTGACCTGTCTGGCTGTCTGACTCTGACCTGTCTGGCTCTCTCATTCTCTCTCTCTGACCTGTCTCTCTCTCTCTGACCTGTCTGGCTCTCTCTCTCTCTCTCTCTCTCTCTCTCTGACCTGTCTCTCTCTCTCTGACCTGTCTGGCTGTCTGACTCTGACCTGTCTGGCTCTCTCTCCCTGACCTGTCTGGCTGTCTGACTCTGACCTGTCTGGCTCTCTCTCTCTCTCTCTGACCTGTCTCTCTCTCTCTGACCTGTCTGGCTCTCTCTCTCTGTCCTGTCTGGCTGTCTGACTCTGACCTGTCTGACTCTCTCTCTCTCTCTCTCTCTGACCTGTCTCTCTCTCTCTGACCTGTCTGGCTGTCTGACTCTGACCTGTCTGGCTCTCTCTCCCTGACCTGTCTGGCTGTCTGACTCTGACCTGTCTGGCTCTCTCATTCTCTCTCTCTGACCTGTCTCTCTCTCTCTGACCTGTCTGTCTCTCTCTCTCTCTCTCTCTCTCTGACCTGTCTTTCTCTCTCTGACCTGTCTGGCTCTCTCTCTCTCTCTCTGACCTGTCTCTCTCTCTCTCTGACCTGTCTGGCTCTCTCTCTCTGTCCTGTCTGGCTGTCTGACTCTGACCTGTCTGGCTCTCTCTCTCTCTCTGACCTGTCTCTCTCTCTCTCTGTCCTGTCTCTCTCTCTCTCTGTCCTGTCTGGCTGTCTGACTCTGACCTGTCTGGCTCTCTCTCTCTCTCTGACCTGTCTACAGATGTCTGGATCAGTGTAATCACATTCCAACAGATTCCCTGCACGTTTACAGATATCAGGACAGTGGCCAGCGCAGTAAGAGTTTGGAGGAGCTGTGTTAATTATTGCAGTGCCGGTTGCCCAGCTCGTTAGCGCAATCTGGAGACGGGTCTGACAGGCGTCAGTGTGACGGTACTGTCAGCAGCATGAAACACCGTTCAATCTCCCGGCCACAGGCGTGATGTCGCGGCCCTGAACTACCCCTACTGCCTCTGTCTTCCTCTCCTTCTGTTCTTCTCCCTTTCTCCCTGTCTCTTTCCCTCTCTCTCCCGGTCTCTGTCCCAGTCCTTGCTCCCTGTCTCTCTCTCCCTCTCTCTCCCTCCCTGTCTCCCTCCCTCTCTCTGTCCCAGTCCTTGCTCCCTGTCTCACTCCCTCTCCCTCCCTCCCTGTCCCCCTCCCTGTCTCTGTCCCAGTCCTTTGCCCTACTGGCCCACAGACAATCATTACCAGGCTGGCTCTCAGGTACGTGACTGGGAGAGCAGGGTGCTGGCTCGCTGGACCTCACTGGGAATTGGCACAGCTCCCGACGAAGCTGTCCACCAGAAACGACGCTGGCTTCCTCCTCGTGAGCTCATCGCAGTGTGCCACGCCCACGCCGGCGCCCGACGTTAATGGGGCGTGTCGCCTTAACGAGGCTGACGAGCCACTGTTTAACTGCGCTGTCTGCGAGAGGACTGTAAATCCTGCTGCGTCACGGGCGCTTGGAAGAGAGTCAAAGATCCGTTAGGGAGAGCTATTGATGTGCGCTCTTAAAGCTGAGGAGTAAGAATCATTTTCTTATTGTTTCAGAACCCCTGGGGTCCAGACTCTTACTGGACACCCAGTACACACACCCCTGGGGTCCAGACTCTTACTGGACACGCTGTACAGACACCCCTAGGATCCAGACTCTTACTGGACACGCTGTACAGACACCCCTGGGGTCCGGACTCTTACTGGACACGCTGTACAGGCACCCCTGGGGTACAGGCTCTTACTGGACACGCTGTACAGACACCCCTGGGGTACAGACTCTTACTGGACACTCTGTACAGACACCCCTGGGGTACGGACTCTTACTGGACACTCTGTTCAGACACCCCTGGGGTACAGACTCTTACTGGACACTCTGTACAGACACCCCTGGGGTACGGACTCTTACTGGACACTCTGTTCAGACACCCCTGGGGTACAGACTCTTACTGGACACTCTGTACAGACACCCCTGGGGTATGGACTCCTACTGGACACACTGTACAGACACCCCTGGGGTACAGACTCTTACTGGACACGCTGTACAGACACCCCTGGGGTACGGACTCCTACTGGACACCCTGTGTAACAGGGATGCTCTGTCTCGCCCGGACAGTGATGAGCGAGGTCGGCTCCCTGCGGCCTGCGTCTTGCTCTGGGACTCTGCTGTGAAGGGGGCAGTGGAGCTGGAGAGCTCTCCTACTGGAGCACAGTGACTGGGGAAAAGGGGAATCGCAGTTAGAGATTCTCCTGGACTTTGGAATCTTGTCATGAGGAGAAGGGTCAATTGTTCTTGGCCTCCTCCTTCGTAGGAGACTGGTGAGGGACTCTCTCTTCCAGTGCCTCAGCTCTAACCACTAGCCCACACTGCCTCCCTCCACCACTTTGCCTGTAAGAACAACAATAATAATAACACTTCCTCACACTTCTGTAGCTCTCTTCTGGACACCCCACTCAGAGCTCTGTACAGGTCATGGGGATCCCCTCCACCCCAACCTGGATGAGGCGCCAGTCCGCTCCCCACACCCCAGCTCTCAGTGGGGAGGAGAGCAGAGGGATGGAGCCAGTTCAGAGAGGGGGGTTATTAGGAGGCCATGAGGGGTAAAGGCCAGGGGGGAATATGGCCAGGAAACTGGGGGATACACCCCTACTCTTTTCGAGAGACACCCTGGGGTTTTTAATGAGCACAGAGAGTCAGGACCTCGGTTTGACGTCTCTTGTCCTCGTGCACTGTAAGCCTCCCCTGTCTCTATGGCTCCTGCTCCTGGCTTATTGTTTTACTTCAGTGTTTTATACACTACGTTGCCCATTAATCCCCCCCCCCCCTGCATGCATACCTCCCTCTCGCTTATAGTGAACCCAGAGAACAGTAACCAGTCCCGCAGGATTATAGGAGTTTATGTAACCTGCTAGAAACACAGAGCAGAATAGAAGCCTCTCGCTCGCTGGACACTGCAGACTGACCGCACACAGCCTGCGGCTCGCTGGACACTGCAGACTGACCGCACACAGCCTGCGGCTCGCTGGACACTGAAGACTGACCGCACACAGTCTGCGGCTCGCTGGACACTGCAGACTGACCGCACACAGCCTGCTCGCTGGACACTGAAGACTGACCGCACACAGCCTGCGGCTCGCTGGACACTGCAGACTGACCGCACACAGCCTGCGGCTTGCTGGACACTGAAGACTGACCGCACACAGTCTGCGGCTCGCTGGACACTGCAGACTGACCGCACACAGCCTGCTCGCTGGACACTGAAGACTGACCGCACACAGTCTGCGGCTCGCTGGACACTGCAGACTGACCGCACACAGCCTGCGGCTCGCTGGACACTGCAGACTGACCGCACACAGCCTGCTCGCTGGACACTGAAGACTGACCACACACAGCCTGCGGCTCGCTGGACACTGCAGACTGACCGCACACAGCCTGCTCGCTGGTCACTGAAGACTGACCGCACACAGCCTGCTCGCTGGACACTGCAGACTGACCGCACACAGCCTGCTCGCTGGACACAGGGGTTTCTGGCCCCGAACATCGAGGTCAGTCCAGGTGCGTGGTCCACAGTCAGCTGTGCCCATCACCGCTGTCCACAGCTGTGTCCGCTAGTCGTCTGGTGGGGGGGGTGAAGGCTGGGGGGCGCTCTTCCCGGGTTTTTTCCGTCTTGTTTCCTGCTCCCGGGAGCTCCGCGCGCACATGGCCTTCGCGGACGTGCTGGAGCAGGTGGGCACGGGCCGGTTCCAGGTGCTGCACGTGGTGCTGCTGTCCGCGCCCATGCTGCTGGCGGCCAGCCACAACCTGCTGCAGAACTTCGTGGCCGCCGTGCCCGCCCACCACTGCCGCGCCCCCGCCAACCTGTCGCGCCTGCCGCTGGACGCCCAGGGCCGGCCGGCGCCCTGCCACAGGTTCGCCCGGCCGCAGTGGAACAGCAGCAGGAACGGCTCGGACCCGGGGCTGGAGGCGTGCCGGGACGGTTGGGTGTACGACCTCTCGGAGATGAGCTCCACCGTGATCACTGAGGTACAGCACCCGCCCCCCTCCCCTCTCCTCTCTCTCCCCCCGTCTCCTCACCCTCTCTCCCCTCCCCCCGTCTCCTCACCCTCTCTCCCATCTCCTCTCTCTCCCCCGTCTCCTCACCCTCTCTCCCCTCTCCTCTCTCTCCCTCCGTCTCCTCTCCCTCTCTCCCCTCTCCTCTCTCTCCCCCCCTCCCCTCTCCTCTCTCCCCTCTCCTCTCTCTCTCTCCGTCTCCTCTCCCTCTCTCCCCTCTCCTCTCTCTCCCCCCCTCCCCTCTCCTCTCTCTCCCCCCGTCTCCTCTCCCTCTCTCCCATCTCCTCTCTCTCCCCCCGTCTCCTCTCCCTCTCTCCCCTCTCCTCTCTCTCCCCCCGTCTCCTCTCCCTCTCTCCCATCTCCTCTCTCTCCTCATCTCTCCCATCTCCTCTCTCCCCCCTCTCTGACCATCCCTCTCTCCTCTCTCTCCTCCTCAGTGGGACCTCGTGTGTGACCTGCGCTCTCTGAAGCAGATGGGTCAAACCATCTACATGGGGGGGGTGCTGGTGGGCGCTGGTGTCTTTGGGGGCCTGTCAGACAGGTGAGTCCCGGTGCACACAGACACACCACTCATGGCTCTAGGACTGTACCATCCCAATCCCCCCTTCTTCCCCCAGGCTGAATCAGCGCCTGGAAACTATGTGTAAGTGCAGTTGAAACAGGAGGAATTTCTTTACACAAAGGGTGGTAGGAGCGTGGAACAATATAATTCACTCTCCCTTCTCTCCCTGTCTCTCACCCCTGCCCCTCCTATATCTCGGGCCCCTGCTCTCCCCCTCTCTCCCTCTCTCTTGCCCCCCCCCGCTCCTGCCCCCTCCAGGTTTGGCCGGAAGTTGCTCATGCTAGCCGCTCACCTGCTCCTGGCTGTATCCGGTACCTGTGCTGCCTTCTCCCCCACCTTCCCTGCCTTCTGTGTCTTCCGGTTCATGTGTGGAATGGCTCTGTCCGGCATTATGCTCAACACCTTCTCCCTCAGTGAGTCTCCCTGCCAGCACATCTCTCCATATCAGTACCTGTCTGTCTTCTGTAGCAGTGCCTGTCTGTCTAGATCAGTACCTGTCTGTCTGTAGCAGTGCCTGTCTGTCTCCCCCAGCTTTGGAGTGGATCCCCACGAGTGTGCGCACTTTGGTCGGCATGGGAACGGGATACTGCTACACGATTGGTCAGCTGATCCTGGCAGGCGTGGCGTACGCGATCCGTGACTGGCGCTGGCTGACCCTGGCCGTGTCGGCACCCTTCTACATCAGCTTCCTGTACTCCTGGTGAGGGCCGCCACGGGTTCGAGAGACAGTGGGCGTGTGTTAACCTCTGTGCACTCTGCATGTATTACTCTGTGTTTGTGAGCATGTATTACTCAGTGTGTGTGTTACCCTGTGTGTGACTCTGTGTGTGTTATTCTGCAGGTGGATACGGGAGTCGGCTCGCTGGCTGGTTGTGAACGGGCAGACGGACGTGGCTGTGCGGAACCTGCAGCAGGTGGCACGGATCAACGGGCGCGAGGAAGAGTGCAACAAGATCAACTCCGAGGTCTGTCAGTGTGTGCCCACCTGTCTGTCTGTGTGCCCACCTGTCAGTGTGTGCCCACCTGTCTGTCTGTGTGCCCACCTGTCGGTGTGTACCCACCTGTCTGTCTGTGTGTGTGTGTCTCTCTGCCTGCCTGTCTCCCTGACTGGAGCAGTGCTCGGTATCCATCCTTGGGCCAGTGTGTTGACTCGGTGTGTGTGTGTGAGTGTGTGAGTGTGTGTCGTTGCCTGCCTGTCTCCCTGACTGGAGCAGTGCTCGGTGTCCAGCCTCGGGCCAGTGTGTTCACTCTGTGTGTGTGTGTGGGGCAGTGTGTTGACTCGGTGTCGAACCCGTGTCTGTGCAGATGCTCCGGGCGGCGATGCAGAAGGAGATATCCTCCACCAAGAGCTCCCACACTGCGCTGGACCTGCTCAGGACTCCGGGGATGAGGAGAATGACTGCCTTTCTCAGCTGTGCCTGGTGAGGGCGCTGTCTCTCCCTCCTCTTCCCGAGCGGCAGAATGGTCCGGACCCTGGGGACCCCTCTCCCACCGAACTCTGACCTCCTGTGCTCTCAGGCCCTGCACAGGGGTGTCCAGCTTAACTGAGCGCGCTGGCAGCAGCACTGACCTTATTAGACATGATTGAAACCATTAGCATCTTACTTGATCCAATTAGCAGCTTGATCGAACCCTTTGAGATTTTCCCTTAGCAGTTGACCCAATTAGCATATTCAATTACCCCTTTTATCTTTAATTCCATTCATTGGCATCTTAATTGGACCACTTCAGCAGGCTAACGGAGTCCATCAGCCTCTCCTGCTGACGTCTCCTCCTCCCCCTCCAGGTTCTCCACCAGCTTCGCCTACTACGGCCTGTCCATGGACCTGCAGAAGTTCGGCGTCGGCATCTACCTGATCCAGGTCATCTTCGGCGCCGTGGACGTCCCCGCCAAGCTGCTCATCATGGCCACCATGAGCACGCTGGGGCGGCGCATCTCGCTGACTGGCGCGCTGACCCTCGCCGGCACCGCCGTGCTCGCCAACCTGCTGGTGCCCCACGGTCCGTCCCTGCCGCCCGTACAGGACTGGGGGTGTCGTCACCTGTGAGCCTGTGTGGGGTTTGACGCCAGGCGTGGTTCTGCGCTGGAAAGGAAGGGGGCAGTGTGGCTGGGAGGTTGCCGGTTCGAATCCCGCGGCCGGCAGAGGAATCCCACTCCGTTGGGCCCCCGAGCGAGGCCCTTCACCCCAGCTGCTCCAGGGGCGCCGTGTAAATGGCCGACCCTGAGCTCTGACCCCCAGCTTCTCTCTCCCTGTCTGTGTGTCTCACGGAGAGCGAGCTGGGGTCTGTGGAAAGACACGTTCCTGATACGAGAGATTGTAGATGACCAATCAAGTGCTCTGGTCTGATCTGATCTTGAAAGAGACATGGTGTCTGGGCTGTGGAGCATCTCCAGGGGCAGAGAAGAGAAGGGAAGCTGACAGGGGAAGGGAGAGCAGAGGGAGGGGAGAGGGAGAAGCAGGGCGGGCTCTCGGGGGGCCGGAGCTCAGGGGAGGGCAGGAGATGTGTGAGGTCGAAGCCGGCAGACGGACAGAGAGGGGGAGACGGGGGCGAGCCCGAGGTTGAGAGAAGGGGGCCGATGCGATCCCAGCTCCAGGATCCGTTGGGGTTCGATGTCGAACGGGGGTTCGGCGGTGTCCGGCCTGCCGTGTGACAGGTGTGGACAGGTGTGGACATGTGAGGACGGCGCGGTGACAGCCAGTGTCTCTGTGTGCAGATCTGCAGACCCTGAGGACCTGTCTGGCTGTGCTGGGCAAGGGCTGTCTGGCTGCCTCCTTCCAGTGCTGTTATCTGTACTCCGCAGAACTGTACCCCACTGTCATCCGGTAACACCCCCGATTCCTCACCCCGTCACCCCCCGTTCTCTCTCTCTCCTTCCAGTGCTGCTATCTGTACTCCGCAGAACTGTACCCCACTGTCATCCGGTAACACCCCCGATTCCTCACCCCGTCACCCCCCGTTCTCTCTCTCTCCTTCCAGTGCTGCTGTCTGTACTCCGCAGAACTGTACCCCACTGTCATCCGGTAACACCCCCGATTCCTCACCCCGTCACCCCCTGTTCTCTCTCTCTCCTTCCAGTGCTGTTGTCTCTATTCCGTGGAGCTGTACCCCAACTCTTCACCCTATCACCCCATCACCTCCAGTATTGCTGTCTCTACTGTGGGGAGCTGTACCCCAGTTTTTCACCCTATCACCCTCCCCCTCTCTCTAGTGCCGCTGTCTCTCCTCCAGGGGGCTGTACCCCACTATCAGGGTGGAATACGGGGTGCTGATTCTGTCTCCCTCCTGCCCCCTCTCCCCAGACAGAATGGCATGGGGTGGGTGAGCATGATGGCGCGGCTGGGGGCCATGGTCGCCCCCTTGGTGCAGCTGCTGGGGGAGTTCCAGTTCTTTTTGCCCGGCCTGATCTACGGGGGCGCCCCCGTTGTTTCGGGGATCATCGCCGCCTTCCTCCCCGAGACGCTGGCAGTCTCCCTGCCTGACACCATCCAGGAAGTGGAGGAGAGGTGAGGGGTCACGCAGGGGCGCCAGGGAGGGCTGGGACTGTACTGACGCTGTCGGGCTCCAGAGGAACCTCCTTTTCTAAAAGACTGGACCAGAACCCCCGGACCAGCTGTCCTGCTGGCCTAACCGGACCGGACCTGAGCCACCGGACCAGCTGGTCTTATAACACTGGACCTGAACCACGAGTTGTCTCCTGTCCAAGTGTACAGTCCTGCACAACTGAATTATTAATGAATATATAAGCTTCTGCTGACTTAATTACTGTTTTTAACATTTTAACATGTGTCTCTCCCTGTTCCAGAGCGCAGGGGCAGAAGACAGCGAAGGCTCCGCCCACAAAGGAGGAGCTTGTGCTGAAAGAGGTCAAGCATTCGCTGCTGAAAGAGGCCATATGAGACCACGCCCCCAATCACAAATGACCACACACCATAACTTCTATAAACACTCCCATTGGCCAGTCCTATCGCCCTATTGTCTGTATCCCATATATGCGCCTTGTCCACATGCCAGCTTATTAGATCAGTACCCAGAGTCTCAGGGTGTCGGGCTATTAATGTGTGTGTCAGCATCTCAGAGAGCTGATTCATTTTTAATTTTTTGGCTGCTAACGAGAGGAGCCTTGATCCCAGTGTGGCTCATCTGGTAGTCTAGTAGCGCAATCATTCTAAAATTTTGTTCATCACCTCAACCGCCTGCTCCAGACACCCACAACTCTCCTTGTGTAAAGAACTGCTTCCTGTTCTCCGTCCTAAATGAACGCACATCCAGTTTTGACCGTCTGGCAGCACGTCTCTGCTTCTTCGCTGAGTCTGGCGCAGTCACCCGGGCTGACCCTGGGGTTCAACGAGCCGGTGTGCTTCAGCGTGTCAGCGGATTAGTGTGTCTCTGAGTCTGAGTGCACCTCAGTGTGTCCGCATGTCCATACAGCGCCTGTGCTCCGTGTATCTGTCAGACCACATACAGATACAGAGAAACAGGATCTAAGTAAAGAGGACATTGAAAGTGTTTTCACTCCTCTGACCTGTCTGAAGCACAGAGAGGGGTGAAGGTGTATCCCTGGGGGAGGGAACAGGTCTGTATGGTGACCCTTCAAGAAAGCCTGTAAAGGGACTTTGCTCACTCGCCTCTTTCTTGCCTGGTGTATCTTTTTCCTGCCCCATGTTTTCAATAAATAAATAATTTCAGTAATCTAGCACATACCCACTGGCTAAAACTCAGAGTCTGCTTTTGTTTGGTGGTTTTGAGATTATTTACAGGTACAGAACTACTGTATAAAATAAAAATAGTGCCGGATTCAGAAACGTATTCTAAAGATTTAATGTCCTCTAGCCAGTATGTATAGAAACGTGCAGGATTTTTCCCTTCACCCGACTGAAGGGGGTGTCTTTCCAAGGAAGCACGTTCCAGAGGTAGGGTTGCCAGCTCTGGCTGACTGTGGGCCTCGGGGAGTTTTATTTTGGTGGTGGGAGGGTTTTCTACAAGCTGGAGTGTCGATAAATAAGACACCCCACCCAAAAGACTACAATTCCCAACATCCCCGGTCCCGAAGGCCACGCCGTCGACGTCATATTCCCGTGACGACTCTTATCGCCTTCCGCTTGGAACTGACGGCCGCAGATTTTACAACTTGAGCCCTGGAACCGCGATGTCTGCACTCCTGCGAGGTGTCCTGACCGCCCGCTCGGCCCTGCGGGGACCAGCCATCACCCAGCGGGCTAGTATTTACACAAAGCCGCCCAAGGAAGCGATCGGCACCGCTGTAAGTGTTCGGGAGTGAGTCTGGGCGCTGGCCCGGGATTCGGAGGGTGTCGCAGCCCGGGCGGAGAGCGCACCCGAGGCCGGGGATGTGCCAGGGGCCTACTTGTAATCGCTCGGAGGTCGTCGTGGTGCGATGCAGTACGACAGAGCCGCGTCTGGGATGTGGGAGAAGT
The DNA here is from genome assembly GCF_055471065.1 of Atractosteus spatula. Lineage (NCBI taxonomy): Eukaryota > Metazoa > Chordata > Actinopteri > Semionotiformes > Lepisosteidae > Atractosteus > Atractosteus spatula. Next base: position 216,054 of record NW_028296641.1, read on the forward strand.
AAACATTTCATGACACTCAGTTATCAGCCGTAGTTTTGAATTTGGTCCTTTTTCCTGTTTTGTCGTGTGATGCGGGAAGGTCACGGTGTGTCCGGCTGGAGGTCGTTGATTCGGATGGGCAGGTTTAGCTGTTGGGATAACGTGCAGTCTTGGTTTTTAATACGCACACGGCCATCTCTCTAAATGAGTAATAAGTCGTAAGGTTAGAAAGCGGGTGTTTAGGGCAGATCGAGACGGTTTATCAGCGCAGGTGTGATGTAACCGGCCTCCATTAAATAACTCCCTTCCTCTGTTGTGGGAAAAACAGACACCTGTCGGCTTCAGCCGGAATGGAGACGCGCTCTTCCCCCACTAACTTCTTGTGAATCAGCGCTAAACCTGCCGTGAGCCGGCAGCCTGGGTGTCCGGGTTACGGGGACGCCCAGGACACCCCCCCCCCTAGCGCTGGGGAAGGTGGGGGGTGGGCTCCTCAGTACCTGCCCTCGGCTGGAGTAGTCCCGGGCTGCTGGCGTTCACTTTGACAGGTGATGGCGGAACGCTTCCAGATAGCAGGACAGGACGGAGTCGTATTAAGCGGGCCAGCAGGGAAACCTCCTGAAACTCCCCCGCTTGTGTTTGGGGAATCCCGACTCTCGGCCCTGATCTTTATTCACCTTCCTGGATCTTAACTGCCGGCTGATGCCTGATTCCCAGTTTTGTTGGAGAGCCTGGCTTTAGGAATTTGCTTCAAGTCCGGGAAACGCAGCCAGGGAGAATCCTGGATTGACACTGCAGATTCCCGGGTGGTGGGGGGGTGGCTGTAGCCGGTCGACAGGCACGGACGTCCCGGGTCGGTGGTAAGGGTGCTCGCTCTCGCTCGGCATGCTGGGAAGCAACATGCTGGGGGGGGGGGGGGGGGGAGCTGTGAGACTCGGGTTCGAGGGCAGAAACAGCTTCAGGCCCTAGGGAGGCCAGTGAAAGCTTCCGACTGGTGTTAACGCTCCGGTGGTTAATCTTAACCTCGAGTGGAGGGGTCTGAGTGTTAAAGCGCTCGGTCAGAAGGAAACCCACAGGACGCCCCCAGGATAAGGGACAAGACCACTCCGGGGGGGCCATCTGGTCCACTCCAGGATTTACCGGCTGCTGGAGTCGGAGACTCCAGCTTCTCCCTGTGCTTTGACCTGCGACACCCCGCCTCGGAGCAGGGCGGGAGGGTCGCCCTTGCCTTCCCCTCCCTGATCCCCCTCGGCTGCTCTCCTCCCTCCCAGGAAACGGCCATCGGAATGTTTGCTTTCTCGCTCGCCATCCTGGGCCCCTCCGGCTGGATCCTGTCCCACCTGGAGGACTACAAGAAGAGGGACTGAGAGAGCCCCGGGCCGGACCGGACCGGACCACCGCGGACCCCCAGGGACCAGCGCTCCCCTCCTTCCCCTGCCCCCGTCCGCGGGTCTCCCAGGAGCCGCCCGGCGCTCGCTGCCTCCACGTTGTTGTTGTTGTTGTGATGTTTTGTTTTGTTTTGCCCTCTGACGAGGATGTTACAATAAAAGCTGTTTAAACTTCCCTCCTGTCCTTGTTCCCCCCCGGAGGGCGCCGTCGTGCTCAGGTCCGCCTGTCCGGCTGTATCTTCCTCTGGTCCCACCGTGCGCCAGACTCGCGCCCTCGTCGCCTTCAGGAAGGGGCTGTTCCTCCACTGTGAGGTGTGCTGGGACACAGGCCTGGCCGCCTGGCTGCCTGGCGCTTCAGAGTAAACACAGCCTCGCTGTACAGCAGCTGCAACAGGCATCCGCTCGCTTCATCAGCGGTTTGGAAGTTCCTTTAAACTGGGGCTGTGCGGTCCTGGAGGGTCAGTGTGTCTAGAACAGGGCTGTCCAGTCCTGGAGGGTCAGTGTGTCTAGAACAGGGCTGTCCAGTCCAGTCCTGGAGGGTCAGTGTGTCTAGAACAGAGCTGTCCAGTCCAGCCCTGGAGGGTCAGTGTATCTAGAACAGGGCTGTCCAGTCCAGCCCTGGAGGGTCAGTGTGTCTAGAACAGGGCTGTCCAGTCCAGTCCTGGAGGGTCAGTGTGTCTAGAACAGGGCTGTGCGGTCCTGGAGGGCCAGTGTGTCTAGAACAGGGCTGTGCGGTCCAGTCCTGGAGGGTCAGTGTGTCTAGAACAGGGCTGTGCGGTCCTGGAGGGCCAGTGTGTCTAGAACAGGGCTGTCCAGTCCAGGCCTGCAGGGTCAGTGTGTCTAGAACAGGGCTGTCCAGTCCAGCCCTGGAGGGTCAGTGTGTCTAGAACAGGGCTGTCCAGTCCAGTCCTGGAGGGTCAGTGTGTCTAGAACAGGGCTGTGCGGTCCTGGAGGGCCAGTGTGTCTAGAGCAGGGCTGTGCGGTCCAGTCCTGGAGGGTCAGTGTGTCTAGAACAGGGCTGTGCGGTCCTGGAGGGCCAGTGTGTCTAGAACAGGGCTGTCCAGTCCAGGCCTGCAGGGTCAGTGTGTCTAGAACAGGGCTGTGCGGTCCTGGAGGGCCAGTGTGTCTAGAACAGGGCTGTGCGGTCTTGGAGGGTCAGTGTGGGTCACACCTCCCCTGTCCTAGACACACTGATCCTCCAGGACTGGACAGGTCTGAGCAGGAATCGCTCACAGAATCCCTCAGGCCCCAGAACACTCCTGTTTCACCAGCAGCTCCATTTCTCTCCAGGCCCTCACAGGGCTAGTTCAGTTCAGAAGCACCACACACTCTCGCACAGTGCGTCATCGCTCAGAGGAAACTGCTGTTTTTACTCACCTCGGCCCTGTGTTTGGGTTCACACTGCCCTGCCCTGGGAGATTAAGCAAACTGTCCAAGTGAGATGTACATCATTCCTGTCTCATTCCCTACCAAAAGAGGCTTCAAACCGTTTAACTCAGTATTTGTCCACTCGAAGCTGTCGAGGGATACTAGGTAACAGCTATGCTCGCGCGACAGTATAGACGACCGTTTTGTTTTTTCAGTTTTATTGAACATCAGATAATACAAGCGAAGGAGAAGAGGTTTCAAGAGGCACAATACAGCCGTGAGTTATCGCCATGCAAGCTCCGGTGACGTCATCCCCGAGCGATCCCCAGCTGCCTGACCCGGAAGCTGTTGGAGAAGAGCGAGACGCCGGGGGGAGGGGGGTCAGACAAACAGGACCGGAGAGGAAAGATGGCGGAGGAGCAGCAGGAAGCGACGCAGGGAGAGATGGAAGGTAAGAAACGGGCGAAAACAGGGACGGGCACGGCCGTCTGGCTCTCTGCAGCCCCCGACGCGGGGCTCCGCTCAGACGGCCCAGCGGTGAAACCCGAGGCCGGGGACTGAACGGGGCAGCAGGCCCCGTATCTCCGGTCTGAAAGATGGAGGGGGGCTGCCGTTTACATGGAAACCGGAGAAGAAAGACAGGAAGGGGGACAGAGATGGAGGGATGGCATGAGGAGGGGAGGGAGACCGACAGAGCGCCAGGCCGACGGGGTGACAGCCTCCGATCCCGGCTTCAGGCGGCTCTGGGTGACTGGGGGTTTGTCTGTGAGTCGTCCTGACGGAACCGAATCAGTGGCACTCGACCGCAAACCCCGAGAGAGAGGGAGAACTGAGCGAGTTACCCCAGCCCAGCCGTCTGAACCCAGCACACTGCACTGGGGTGTCCAGTGGGGTCAGTGCTGGGGGTCACACTGCACCGGGGTGTCCAGTGGGGTCAGTGCTGGGGGGTCGCACTGCACCGGGGTGTCCAGTGGGGTCAACGCTGGGGCTCACACTGCACCGGGGTGTCCAGTGGGGTCAGGGCTGGGGCTCACACTGCACCGGGGTGTCCAGTGGGGTCACACTGCACCGGGGTGTCCAGTGGGGTCAGTGCTGGGGGTCACACTGCACGGGGGTGTCCAGTGGGGTCAGTGCTGGGGGGTCGCACTGCACTGGGGTGTCCAGTGGGGTCAACGCTGGGGGTCACACTGCACCGGGGTGTCCAGTGGGGTCAGGGCTGGAGCTCACACTGCACCGGGGTGTCCAGTGGGGTCACACTGCACCGGGGTGTCCAGTGGGGTCAGTGCTGGGGGTCGCACTGCACTGGGGTGTCCAGTGGGGTCAGTGCTGGGGATCGCACTGCACTGGGGTGTCCAGTGGGGTCAGTGCTGGGGGTCGCACTGCACCGGGGTGTCCAGTGGGGTCAGGGCTGGGGGTCGCACTGCACCGGGGTGTCCAGTGGGGTCAGTGCTGGGGGTCGCACTGCACTGGGGTGTCCAGTGGGGGTCAGTGCTGGGGGTCGCACTGCACTGAGGTGTCCAGTGGGGGTCAGGGCTGGGGGTCATACTGCACTGGGGTGTCCAGTGGGGGTCAGTGGACAGCTGTCAGTGGGTCAGAAGATGTCTCTGGGTCGTCTCGCGGTCAGTGGGTCAGTGGACGGGTGTCTCGGGGTCAGTGGGTCAGTAGATAGATGTCTCGGGGTCGGTGGACAAGTGTCTCGGGGTCGGTGGGTCAGTGGACGGGTGTCTCTGGTACAGCGGGTCAGTGGACGGGTGTCTTTGGGTCAGTGGGTCAGTAGATAAATGTCTCGGGGCCCGTGGGCCAGTGGACGGGTGTCTCGGGGTCAGTGGGTCAGTAGATAGATGTCTCGGGGTCAGTGGATGGGTGTCTCGGGGTCAGCGGGTCAGTGGACGGGTGTCTCGGGGTCGGTGGGTCAGTGGATGGGTGTCTCTGGTACAGCGGGTCAGTAGATAGATGTCTTGGGGTCAGTGGGTCAGTAGATAGATGTCTCGGGGTCGGTGGACGGGTGTCTCGGGGTCAGTGGGTCAGTAGATAGATGTCTCGGGGTCGGTGGACGAGTGTCTCGGGGTCGGTGGGTCAGTGGATGGGTGTCTCTGGTACAGTGGGTCAGTGGACGGGTGTCTCGGGGTCAGTGGGTCGGTGGACGGGTGTCTCGGGGTCGGTGGACGGGTGTCTCGGGGTCAGTAGATAGATGTCTCGGGGTCGGTGGGTCAGTGGACAGGTGTCTCGGGGTCGGTGGGTCAGTGGACGGGTGTCTCGGGGTCAGTGGACAGGTGTGTCGGGGTCAGGGGGTCAGTAGATGGTTGTCTCTGGGTCAGTGGACGGGTGGCTCTGGTACAGCGGGTCAGTGGGTCTGTCAGTAGTGACCCCGTCTCTCTCTTTGTGTCCACAGGAGTGAACTGCCTGGCCTATGACGAGGCCATCATGGCCCAGCAGGACCGTATCCAGCAGGAGGTGAGTCCGCCCGCCATGGGGCACCTTTGGAATCTGCTGCGATCCCCTGGGATCTGTTTTGGGAAGGATCAAGCGGTGTGCCTCCGAGGTGGGATATTCTTGGGATACGGAGTTTCCCTTGGGGCCCGGCCAGCTGGGTGGCGTGAGCTCCGTGCGCTTGGCGTGCTCGGTGTGTTTGCCGTGGTCAGTGCTCGGGCCGGGCTGGGCCGGGCTGGGCCGGGCAGCTGCAGGCAACAGGGATTGAGGAGGCAGGGAGGATGGAGCCTGTGCTCCAGTTTCCCTGCAGAGTTAGTGCTCAGTACAGGACAGCCACTGGTCAGCCAGAGGTCAGCCATTGGCCAGGTGTAGGACAGCTATTGGTCAGGCATAGGACATCGGTAGGACAGCAGTTGGTAAGGCGTAGTACATCGGTAGGACAGCCGTTGGCCAGGAGTAGGACATCGGTAGGACAGCCGTTGGCCAGGAGTAGGACATCGGTAGGACAGCAGTTGGTAAGGCGTAGGACATCGGTAGGACAGCCGTTGGCCAGGAGTAGGACATCGGTAGGACAGCAGTTGGCCAGGAGTAGGACATCGGTAGGACAGCAGTTGGTAAGGCGTAGGACATCGGTAGGACAGCCGTTGGCCAGGAGTAGGACATCGGTAGGACAGCCGTTGGCCAGGAGTAGGACATCGGTAGGACAGCAGTTGGCCAGGAGTAGGACATCGGTAGGACAGCCGTTGGTAAGGCGTAGGACATCGGTAGGACAGCCGTTGGTCAGATGTAGGACATCGGTAGGACAGCCGTTGGCAAGACGTAGGTCAGGAGTAGGACAGCCATTGGCCAGGCGTAGGACATCGGTAGGACAGCCGTTGGCCAGGCGTAGGACATCGGTAGGACAGCCGTTGGCCAGGAGTAGGACATCGGTAGGACAGCCGTTGGCCAGGCGTAGGACATCGGTAGGACAGCCGTTGGCCAGGCGTAGGACATCGGTAGGACAGCCGTTGGCCAGGCGTAGGTCGGCCCAGCTGGTGATCAGAACTGGTGTATAAGACCTGGAGTCCTGGATGCGCTTCCTTTCTTTCCTGCTCCTCCGCATGGCTCTCGGGCCCTCTTCCGTCTGTCTTCTGCGCCCCCCCCGCCCCTCTCTGCGCGTGCGGAGCCCACCCCCTCACCGGCTCTGCTCTTCCAGATCGCCACCAGTAACCCGCTGGTGTCGGAGCGCCAGGAGCTGTCGGTGCTGAAGAAGGAGTACGCAGAGGACGACACGGTGTACCAGCTGAAGATCAAGGCAAGGCGTGGGGGCCGGGGGGCCGGGGGGGCGCCGCAGTGGGGTCACCCTCCCTCTCTCCTCGCTCCTGGTGCAGTCGGAGTCGCTGGATTGACAGGGCTGAAGGGAGCGTTGCTGCCTCAGTAATTACACAACACAGCCCCACCCCCCCACCCCCCCACTTTCTAACCGCTGTCCTCCGCTCGGGGCCCAGGGGGAGTGGGGGACAGCGCCTATCCCATCAAGCAACGGGCTCAGGCAGGGGTGCGCGCGGAGACAAACCCGGGCGCGCTCGCCTCATCCCCCAGCATGTCTGCGGACTGCGGGAGGAAACCGGAGCCCCCGGAGGAGACCCTCCTACCCCCACGTGCACCCCCGTGTTTTGTACTGAGCTCAAGAATACTCCCGCTACACGCAGCCGCGTGCGAAACGCTGGGCAGAGTTCTGCTGCTGACCTGCTCCTGTCCCCCGGGAGCTGTGATGTCATTCGTCATGTGAAGAAAACACGCAAGTAAGCTTCTCCTTGAACTTGAAACCGGGGACAACATGCAGACTCCACACAGACAGCCCCCCCCCCCCCACAAGGTCCGGAACTAACCCGAGGTCGCGGCGCTGCCCGCTGTTCGGAGCAACACAGTAAAATAACAGTGCCACCCCCCTCTCTGTTTTCCTCCCTGCCCTTCGCCCTTCTCACTCAGGACTTGCACAAAAAGTATTCCTACATCCGGAAGACGAGGCCGGATGGGAACTGTTTCTACAGAGCCTTCGGCTTCTCGCACTTGGAGTCGCTGCTGGACGACGGCAAGGAGCTTCAACGGTACGGCCCCCTCCGTCCCCTTGCGCCCCACTTCCCCGTTTCCCGGTGGCCGGGCCGCTAACGGCTCTCCCACTCCTCTGCCCCCTGTCTCGCCCCGCCGGGGACCTGCAGGTTCAAGGCCGTGGCGGCAAAGAGCAAACTGGACCTGGTCAGTCAGGGCTTCACGGAGTTCACCATCGAGGACTTTCACAACACTGTGAGTCCGCCTCCCTCTCGGTGTAGAGTCCAGTCGGTCCGTGTGTCTGCATGAACCCCCCCCTCTCTCTCTCTCAGTGTGTCTGCATGAACCCCCCCCCTCTCTCTCAGTGTGTCTGCATGAACCCCCCCCCTCTCTCTCTCAGTGTGTCTGTATGAACCCCTCTCTCTCTCAGTGCAGTGTTAATGTACTGGAGTGTCCAGTCAGTGTGTCTGTATGAACCCCTCTCTCTCTCAGTGCAGTGTTAATGGACTGGAGTGTCCAGTCAGTGTGTCTGTATGAACCCCTCTCTCTCTCAGTGCAGTGTTAATGTACTGGAGTGTCCAGTCAGTGTGTGTGTATTAACCCCTCTCTCTCTCAGTGCAGTGTTAATGGACTGGAGTGTCCAGTCAGTGTGTCTGTATGAACCCCTCTCTCTCTCAGTGCAGTGTTCATGTACTGGAGTGTCCAGTCAGTGTGTCTGTATGAACCCCTCTCTCTCTCAGTGCAGTGTTCATGTACTGGAGTGTCCAGTCAGTGTGTCTGTATTAACCCCTCTCTCTCTCAGTGCAGTGTTCATGGACTGGAGTGTCCAGTCAGGGTGTCTGTATGAACCCCTCTCTCTCTCAGTGCAGTGTTCATGTACTGGAGTGTCCAGTCAGTGTGTCTGCATGAACCCCCCTCTCTCTCAGTGTGTCTGTATGAACCCCTCTCTCTCTCAGTGCAGTGTTAATGTACTGGAGTGTCCAGTCAGTGTGTGTGTATTAACCCCCCTCTCTCAGTGCAGTGTTCATGTACTGGAGTGTCCAGTCAGTGTGTGTGTATTAACCCCTCTCTCTCTCAGTGCAGTGTTCATGTACTGGAGTGTCCAGTCAGTGTGTCTGTATGAACCCCTCTCTCTCAGTGCAGTGTTAATGGACTGGAGTGTCCAGTTGGTCAGTGTGTCAGTATGAACCCCTCTCTCCCTCAGCTCATGGACTTGATCGAGCTGGTGGAGAAGCAGGGCTCCCTGGCCGAGCTGCTGGCTGCTTTCAATGACCAGAGCACGTCAGACTACCTGGTGGTGTACCTGCGGCTGCTCACCTCCGGCTTCCTGCAGAGGGAGGGCACCTTCTTCCAGCACTTCATCGAGGGGGGGCGCTCTGTCAAGGAGTTCTGCCAGCAGGTACCGGGCCCGGACCGCGATCCAGCTCCAGCTCGGAGTCTCTCTCTCGGAGCGACAGGCGTCTGCAGTGCTGCCCGAGCCCATACGGGACCTCAGTGCCCCCTCACACCTGAACTAACGAGAACAAGCGATTGAAGGAGCTCTGCACACGCCAGGGGATAGTCTGAGCACACAGCTGGTCAACACCAGAGCTGGCCGGAGGCTCACAGGACAGTCAGGAAACCCTCCTGCACCCTCTGTCTCAGCACTGTGCTGACGGGGCTGTCTGATCTGTCCACTCTGTCTCTGTGTCCACCCCCAGGCTGTGAGCCTGTCCTCTCTGGACAGCCAGGTCTGCCTTTGTCCTGGCTGTGGTCACTGAGCCTGTCCTCTCTGGGCAGCCAGGTCTGCCTGTGTCCAGTGTGTGTGTCCAGGCTGTGGTCACTGAGCCTGTCCTCTCTGGACAGCCAAGTCTGCCTGTGTCCAGTGTGTGTGTCCAGGCTGTGGTCACTGAGCCTGTCCTCTCTGGACAGCCAGGTCTGCCTGTGTCCAGTGTCTGTGTCCAGGCTGTGGTCACTGAGCCTGTCCTCTCTGGACAGCCAGGTCTGCCTGTGTCCAGTGTGTGTGTCCAGGCTGTGGTCACTGAGCCTTTTCATTGGTCAGGACTGTCTCTGACAGCGGATTGTATTCGGACTGTTTTTGTTGAGGGACACTGAAGTCTGTCTCCCTGTTTCTTTCACCCCCATCCATCCTCCCTCCCTCTCCTCCTTCTGTCTCCCTCCTCCTCCTCTCCCTCCCCGCCCCCTCTCCTCCAGGAGGTGGAGCCCATGTCGAAGGAGAGCGATCACATCCACATCATCGCTCTGGCCCAGGCGCTCAACGTCTCCATCCTGGTGGAGTACATGGACAGAGGGGAGGGCGGAGCGGTCAACCACCACGTCTTCCCCGAGGGCAGCGAGCCGCGCGTCCACCTGCTCTACCGGCCGGGCCACTACGACATCCTGTACAAGTAGCCGGGACAGCGCCCCCTGCCTGCGGCGCGCGGGACTGGCGGCGTCTGTGGGGCGCGGGCTGTACGGAGACAGAGAGAGAGAGAGGGGCTCCGACCAGACGAGGCGTCCGGCCGCCCGGGCCGCCCCCAGAACACACACACACACACACACACGAGAGTACAAAAAAAACAAAAAAAAAAGCTTAAAAAAATTAAAAACGATAGCAGTGACTCCAAACCGTTTAGCGCTGTACAGAGTTTTTTTCTCGTTTCTGTTTGTGGTTGTAAATGGTATTGACTTGCTATGTCTCTTTGGTTCTTTCCTGAGTTACACTACTTCCTTTCCTGTGTTTTATTAAAGGGATTCCAATCTTGCCCGTCTGCTCCGGTTCCTGTCCCAGCCGCTGGCCCGGCACGAGGGTGGGGGTGGGGGTGGGCCGGTTGTCACGGTTCTGGGGTCGAACGCTGGTGCGTTCCCGAGGAGATCCCAGTACGCTCTCCTGGGGAGCGGTGCTGGTTCTGTTTCTCCGGGGGTCCGGTACGCTCTGCAGCTGAACGGCGCTGGTTCTGTCTCTGCTGAGATCTGGTACGCTCTGCTGGGGAGTGGTGCTGGTTCTGTCTCTCCTGAGATCCAGTACTCTCTGCAGCTGAATGGCGCTGGTTCTGTCTCTCCTGAGGTCCGGTACTCTCTGCAGCTGAACGGCGCTGGTTCTGTCTCTGCCGAGATCCGGTACCCCCTGCTGGGGAGTGGTGCTGGTTCTGTCTCACCTGAGGTCCAGTACGCTCTGCAGCTGAACGGCGCTGGTTCTGTCTTTAACAAGGTCCGGTACGCTTTGCAGCTGGACAGTGCCGGTTCTGTCTTTAACGAGGTCTGGTACGCTTTGCAGCTGGACAGTGCCGGTTCTGTCTCTAACGAGGTCCGGTATGCTCTGCAGCTGGACAGTGCCGGTTCTGTCTCCTACGAGATCCGGTACACTCTGCTGGGGAGTGGTGCTGGTTCTGTTTCTCCTGAGGTCCAGTACGCTCTGCAGCTGGACGGTGCCGGTTCTGTCTCTGCCGAGATCCGGTACGCTCTGCAGTTGGACGGTGCCGGTTCTGTCTTTAACGAGGTCCGGTACGCTTTGCAGCTGGACAGTGCCGGTTCTGTCTTTAACGAGGTCCGGTACGCTTTGCAGCTGGACAGTGCCAGTTCTGTCTCTAACGAGATCCGGTACGCTCTGCTGGGGAGTGGTGCTGGTTCTGTTTCTCCTGAGGTCAGGTACGCTCTGCAGCTGGACGGTGCCGGTTCTGTCTCTAATGAGATCCGGTACGCCCCCTGCAGGGGAGAGGGACACGAACCAGAGAGCACAGGTGCAGGCAGCAGGGAAGTGTATTTAAAAGCAGGAGCAGCAGGTTCTCCTTTACGCAGACAGTGGCAGGTGTCTGGAACAGCAGGAATGACGCTAGGGTGCCCTTCAGTGGCAGTTTGCTGCTAAATAGCAATCAGGCTCAATAGGCAGAAAAGCTCCTCTCGTCCATCTCTGACGTTGGAAAAGACGGCTCTTTCCCCGATTCGGGGTGACCTAGAAGACTGACTGGACTGGGGCTCCCCAGGACCAGGGCTGGGGGACCCCTGATTCAGGGGGGACCTGTGAGACTGACTGGACTGGCCCAATCACCCCGAATCAGAGTCTTCTCAGTCTGTCCCGGAAGTACGAGGTACAGACCCACCAGCCTACCGCAGGACGCACCCGGGGAAAAATCTACATATAACAATTTAAAAAAATACCATAATAACTTTGTGACCGAGCAATGACTTCCTCACTATACACAATGTCCATTTTTCCTTGAACTCCATCACCGCCTGTCAATATCCCAGCTACCAGTGGCTGTAATTCAGACTCCCAAGTCAAACCGGAATCTCCAGGTGGACGAAGACGCCGCGTCGCAGCGCCCTCTGGCGGCGGGCGTGTGTGCGGGCGTGTGTCTGGCAAGATGGCGGCGGCGGCGTTGGGCGTGCTGCTCAGTAAGAGAGGTGTTTCGGTCTTGTTCGCGGCCGGACGCGTCTTCCCCAGGCCGTGTCGGCTCCACGGCACGCTGACAAGTACGTGCCCTCTCTCTTTCTCAGCCCCCGTCTCCCTGTCTCGCTCGGTGGCGCGTCTCGGCTCGCTCGCTGGGCGCTGGGGTGGGCACGCTGGCTGGGGTCGCTCTCGACAGCAATCGCAGCTCCTCGGAGTTTTTTAAATCTCATTTAAACCCGGACCGTGCGGCGCTGTGACTCCACCGCCCGCGGCTCTGCAGCGGAGCCCCGCAGTCGTACCGGCGGATGAGGCAGAAGTTTGACCGTGTTTGCTGAGCAGACAGGGAGAGCGCACAGCTCTTTAGCTGCCGCAGTTACCCGGAGAGCCGTGTTCTTTACACCTGTAGTCCGTGGGCAGGACACGCTAATGACCGAATAAAGCCGGAGGAATGAGGGGTGGTAATACTGCACATCCACGGTGATTAAGAGTCTGCCTGTGTCTCTCTCCCCTCTCCCCGTCTCCCTGTCCCTGTCTCTCCTCCCTCTCCCTCTTCCTGTCTTCTCCCTGTTTGCCTGTCCCTGTCCCTATCCCTGTTCCTCTCCCCCCCTCTGTCTCTGTCTCCCTCTCTGTTCCTCATCACCCTCTATCTCTCTATACCTCCTCCTCCCTCTCTTCTGTCCCTCTGTCTCTCTGTCCCTCTTCCCTCTCTCCTGTCCCTCTGTCTCTCTTCCCTCTCTCCTGTCTCTCTGTCCCTCTGTCTCTCTGTCCCTCTCTCCTGTCCCTCTGTCTCTCTGTCCCTCCTCCCTCTCTCCTGTCCCTCTGTCTCTCTGTCCCTCTCTCCTGTCCCTCTGTCTCTCTTCCCTCTCTCCTGTCCCTCTGTCTCTCTGTCCCTCTCTCTCTCTGTCCCTCTCTCCTGTCCCTCTGTCTCTCTGTCCCTCCTCCCTCTCTCCTGTCCCTCTGTCTCCCTGTCTCCCTGTCCAGTGGACCTGATTGAGAACATGCACAAGAAGGAGACGTGGGACTGTTTCTACCAGCAGGGCGGCGCCAGCTCCTCCCCGCTCCGCCCGTTCGAGTGGTTCTTCGGCTACCCGGCGGTGTCGGAGCTCCTGCTGTCCTTCCTGGAGCCGGGGCCCGAGGGCCCGGCGCGGGTGCTGGACCTGGGCTGCGGCACCTCGGACCTGGGGCCGGGCCTGTACCGCGACTCGGCCCGCGCCGTGCGGGTGACCTGCGCCGACGTGTCGCCCGTGGCCGTGCAGCTGCTGCGGCGCCGGCTGGCGGAGCGCCCCCCGCGCCCGGGGCACCCCGGCTCGCTGATCCGGGTGCTGGAGCTGGACGGCGCCGCCGAGCTGGTGCCGCGGCTCGGCCCGCGGACCCTGGACCTGCTGCTGGACAAGGGCACCACGGACGCCCTGCTGCGCTCCGGCGGGGGTGCGGCGGCCGGCCGCTGCCTGCAGCAGAGCCTGGGCGCCCTGCGGCTCTCGGGGTCCCTGCTGCAGTTCTCGGACGAGGACCCCGACGCGCGCCTGCCCTGGCTGGAGAGGGAGGGCCGGGGCGCCCCGGTCCGGCTGCAGGAGCTGGGCGCTCTGAGGGGGGTGAGCTACTACTGTTACATCATCAGCCCCCCCTCGCAGGTGACCACGTCGGAGACTAATGGGCAGTGACCCCGAAACTGACCCCCATGTGTCCCCATCACTGACCCCTGTGACCCCAGCACTGAGCCCTGTAAACACAACGGAGGTCTGTTGTGCTGCCCCCTGCTGGTCAGTGTGGACTAAGGACACCTCTGGGCTCTGGGCTTCAGCTACACTCCGAACCAGCAGCCTCAGGGCTTGAGCCACATGCAGGTCTGGACTCAGGTCTCTTATTCTGTTGTTTTTTAAAAAAATAAAATTTCCAGTTACCTGAAAGTCATGTTCCTGGGTTTGACTCTGGAGTGGAGCTCCTTACGTGTGGAGTCTGCATGTTCTTGTTGTGCGTATGTGGGTTTCTCCAGGTGGTTCCGGTGCTGTCAAGGCTCGTTGGGACATTATCCCTCTGTGTGTGTGTGGACTAGTGGACTGGACGGGTCCGAAGGTTGTTTCTTCCCTGGTCAGGAATGATGAGCTGTCTGGCAGTGGAGGGAGAGATGGGGGCCATCTGGTCACACAAACTGAGCTCCCCGGTCTCTGTCCAGGAGTGTCCTTCAGAGACTGGGGCTGATCTAGATTTGGGGAGACCTGGGTCTACTGTCCCTCTGTTTTTCAGTGATTTCTGGACACACGGATTTGACAAGAAGACACAGAGTCGTTTGTACTTTCCGAGTGTTTAATGTGCTGCTTGTGGAGTTGCGGGGTACAGAGAGTGAACGAGTGAGAGAGAGTGAATTTCCAGCACCATCTGGTTCTCTGATGATCTGTTCATCAGACACCAGCGCCCAGAGTCTCGCTGTGGGGAGGGTTTGAGTCACTACACTACACCTGCAGTCTGACTCTGGGGGTTCAGCCTCTCACTCTGGGGGACACAGGGAGTTGGTGACAGAGCTGGGGCTCCAGCTGGCAACCTCTGTGTCTAACAAGACCGGACCTGAACCGCCGGCCCAGCTGTCCTCCCGGTCCAGCAAGACTGGACCTGAACCGCCGGCCCAGCTGTCCTCCTGGTCTCCCAGGTCTCACACTGTCTCTCTCTGTGCCCCTGGGTGTAATTATGAGTTTTCAGCTTATTTTGCAGTGAAACAAGAAAGACTACAGAGTTTAGGATTCATGTTAAAACACCACCGAGACCGAGGCACCAGTGACACCAGAGTAAGGAGAAGGGGGAGTGAGCCCCTGAAATAAGCACCCCAAGAGATCTGCACTCCATTTTTAGAAGACCAGACTACAGAAGCGTGTGTGTCAGCTCCACACCCTGCTCCTGGGGGAGACGGAGATCAGATTTTGGGGCTCCCTGCCTCCTCGTCTTTGTGGTTGCAGAAGGAAGGAGGGATGAGGACGTTGGGGTTCCGGATACCCCTGGTTATGTCGTAGAACCTGGGGATCACAGATGAGAACAGCCAATGAGCAGCTCAGTTCATGAGGCCACTTTAACACCAGTTAAGAGAGACAGAGAGAGAGAGAGACTACAGCGAGAGAGAGAGACAGGTAGAGAGAGAGAGACAGGTAGAGAGAGACTATGGAGAGAGAGAGTACAGGGAGATAGATACAGAGAGAGACAGGTACAAAGAGAAAAACAGGTACAGAAAGAGAGACAGGTACAGGGAGAGAGATACAGGTACAGAGAGAAACTACAGAGAGAGACAGCTATAGAGAGACTAAAGGGAGAGAGACAGGTACAGGGAGAGAGAGATGATTACAGAAAGACAGGTACAGGGAGAGAGACAGACAGAAAGGTACACGGAGAGAGACAGGTAGAGAGAGAGACTACGGAAAGAGACGGGTACAGGGAGATCGATACAGAGAGAGACAGATACAGGAAGAGAGACAGGTACAGAGAGAGAGAAAGGTACACAGAGAGAGAGAGAGAGAGAGAGAGAGAGAGAGAGAGAGAGAGAGAGAGTCATGTCCAGAAAGAGACAGATGGAGAGAGTCAATTGTGGATCAGAGAGCAAGAGACAGAGACGGGTACAGATATAGAGAGATGGAAAGACAGACAGGGCCATACAGGGACAGACATGTCCAGACAGAGACAAGTGAAGAGAGTCAATCACACATCGGAGAGAGACAGGGGGGAGTCAATCATGGACCAGAGAGACAAGGGGTCAGTCACGGATCAGGGAGAGACACAGAGTCAATTTGGGATCACAGAAGGAGACAGGCAGTCAGTCATAGTTCGTAGCGAGACTCACGAAGAGGCAATCCAGCCAGTACTGTTGCTGTAGTAGAGGTTTGAGATAGGCAGGCAGCCGAACTCGGTGAAGGTGGATATGTAGGTACCTAGGAGAGCCCGACACAGTAATGTATTAGTGGAGTACCACAGGGGTCTGTACTGGGACCACTGCTCTTAACTATACCACTGATGTATTAGTGGAGTACCACAGGGGTCTGTACTGGGACCACTGCTCTTAACTATACCAGTAATGTATTAGTGGAGTACCACAGGGGTCTGTACTGGGATCACTGCTCTTAACTATACCAGTGATGTATTAGTGGAGTACCACAGGGGTCTGTACTGGGACCACTGCTCTTAACTATACCAGTGATGTATTAGTGGAGTACCAGAGGGGGTCTGTACTGGGACCACTGCTCTTAACTATACCAGTAATGTATTAGTGGAGTACCACAGGGGTCTGTACTGGGATCACTGCTCTTAACTATACCAGTGATGTATTAGTGGAGTACCACAGGGGTCTGTACTGGGATCACTGCTCTTAACTATACCAGTGATGTGTTAGTGGAGTACCACAGGGGTCTGTACTGGAATCACTGCTCTTAACTATACCAGTGATGTGTTAGTGGAGTACCACAGGGGTCTGTACTGGAATCACTGCTCTTAACTATACCAGTGATGTGTTAGTGGAGTACCACAGGGGTCTGTACTGGGACCACTGCTCTTAACTATACCAGTGATGTATTAGTGGAGTACCAGAGGGGGTCTGTACTGGGACCACTGCTCTTAACTATACCAGTAATGTATTAGTGGAGTACCACAGGGGTCTGTACTGGGATCACTGCTCTTAACTATACCAGTGATGTATTAGTGGAGTACCACAGGGGTCTGTACTGGGATCACTGCTCTTAACTATACCAGTGATGTGTTAGTGGAGTACCACAGGGGTCTGTACTGGGATCACTGCTCTTAACTATACCAGTGATGTGTTAGTGGAGTACCACAGGGGTCTGTACTGGAATCACTGCTCTTAACTATACCAGTGATGTGTTAGTGGAGTACCACAGGGGTCTGTATTGGGACCACTGCTGCCTCTCTTTTGAGACCTGTTTTGTGCTCACAGTGAGAGAAAGGTTCTCTGCCTTTGTACCACCCCCCCCTCCTCCTCACCTTGTGTCTCCGGAACCTTCCCCTTCCAGACGTTCACGAGGAGCCCCTCCCCTGGGCTGGACGACCCCCCCAGGATCACTTGGCTGAGGAATTCGGCATCGGGGGGGATCTGGATGGGCTGGAAATGGGCCTCCAGCGCCGACTTCTCACAGGTGTGGTTGTGGTAGGAGATGGTGTACTGGACAGCCTGAGGGAGAGGGGTAGTGTCAGTGTGGCAGTGTTTCAGCATGTCAGTCAGCGTATCAGTCAGTGTGTGTGTCAGCATGTTAGTCAGTGTGTGGGTCTGTGTGTGGGTCAGTCAGTGTGTGGGTCTGCAGGTTTGTGTGCGATGGCTCCTACCTGCCTGTAGAGCAGTAGTTTGTCGACAGTGAGAGTCTTGTTCTTGACTGTCACGACCTCCCGGATGCGATATTTCCTCCCGAATGCGTCATAGGAGAACTGCCCGTACACTGTGGCGTGCTCCTTGGGGTCAAACTGTGGGATCGCCGGAGAGAATCAGCAACACCGTTCAGAAGTGAACAGCTTCCTTGTACGGACTCGTGAACAGACAGGGGTCGCAGCGCCGTGGAGCCTGCATGTTCCCCACAGACACTCCTCTGTCTGTGTGGAGCCTGCATGTTCCCCACAGACACTCCTCTGTCTGCGTGGAGCCTGCATGTTCCCCAGACACTCCTCTGTCTGCGTGGAGCCTGCATGTTCCCCACAGACACTCCTCTGTCTGCGTGGAGCCTGCATGTTCCCCACAGACACTCCCCTGTCTGCGTGGAGCCTGCATGTTCCCCACACACTCCTCTGTCTGCATGGAGTCTGCATGCTCCCAACAGACACTCCTCTGTCTGTGTGGAGCCTGCATGTTCCCCACAGACACTCCTCTGTCTGCGTGGAGCCTACATGTTCCCAACAGACACTCCTCTGTCTGCGTGGAGCCTGCATGTTCCCCACAGACACTCCCCTGTCTGCGTGGAGCCTGCATGTTCCCCACACACTCCTCTGTCTGCGTGGAGTCTGCATGCTCCCTCTCCCCTCTCCAGCCTTTCAAAGACATCCTTGTTGGTTTAAGTGGGGTCTCTAATTTATCCCTCTGTGTGTGTCACGTGTGCTGCACCTATCAAGGGTGCAGCCCCAGCCTGTGACCTTGTGAACTGTGAACTATGACCTATGACCTGTGCTTCCAGGACGGGCACTGGTTTACCAAGACCCTGACCAGGCAGAATCCGCTCTCCGACGAGGGACTCAGAGATGCAGAAACGATGAACAAGCCAGAGAGAGGCTCCGGATTCTGGGACAGGAGGAAGAGGAAGAGGAATACTCACGACAGACATGCGTCCTTCCAGGAGCGGGGGCGACGCTGCGGTAAGGGCCAGGGGGCAGGGAGAGAAGAGACAATCGATCAGTGACTGCTTCTGACAGGGGATTAACAGCACGTCTCACTGACCAGTCGTCACCCTCCTGCAGGGACTGGTGGCAATTTCTCGTCTCTCTTACAGAGACCCAGACTGGCCAGGATTTTCAACATAGCTCTGCGACTTCCATCATAACACAGTTCTCAGGAAACAAGGAGCATCAAGAGTGACTACACACTCTTGTGTCTTGCCTGTGTGTTCTGTACTTCTGTGGGAGAAGCCACAGACCCATTTCCACAGCAGTGGACAATAAAGTATCTGTCTCTATCTGTTCCCCGTATTGTTCACAATCAGTGATCTCAGTAACACTTCCCCAGACTTTACCAGAGACAACCTCATTAACGCTCTTCAAATCTAAACTTAAAACTGACCTTTTTACCAAGGTCTGTGTCTGACTGCCGCCATCTGTACTTTTTTCATTGACTTGTTTTGGTTTTTTTCTTTATTCACGTGCAGTGTCCTTGGGTTTGGAAAGGTGCTTGATAAATAAAGGTGATCATTATTATTAATACTGATCGATTTTGACAACAGCAGAGCAGACAGGTGAATTTCCTGCATTACTGATTGTTATTGATGATCTGTGCGCAATCAGGTTAATTCCCCATATTGCTGATCATTACTGACGATTCATTCTCCAAATTATTGTTTGTCATTGATAATTGCTGAACAGACATAAATTCTCCTTGTGGTCGATAACTCCTAACATACAGATTGCTTCTCAATATTATTCTTCACTCTGGGTGATCTCTGAGCAGAGGAAAGTTTATTCTCCATACTCCTAGTTGACTTGATGAGCTCTGAGCTCTGAATTAGCTGTGATAATTATTAACGAGCTCTCGATGTTGTGACCAGCGCTCGTTGAGCTCATTAACCCCGCAGGTCTGCGTGTGGAGATGATATTTTAGACCTGTGTCGCCAGATCTCTCCACCGTCCTCTCGGAAACAGAGGACTGGACCTCCCTCCGAAGACAGAGGAGGAAGTGGAGACACAGGAAGACCTGTCACAGTGCGGAGATGGTCCTGATATACACTGTGCACCTCTGTACCCCCTGCTCTGTCCTCCCTTTCCCTCTCCCTCCTCCCTCACTCCCCACCCTCTCTCCTCTCTTTCCCTCTCCCCCTGTCTGCCCTCCCCCTAGTCCTCCTACTCCCTCACTCTCTCTCCCCCTGTCACCCCACACTCTCTCTCTCCCTCTCCCCCTGTCACCCCTGCTCTCTCCCTCACCCTCTCTCTCTCCCTCACTCCCTCACCCTCTCTCCCCCCTCTCTCACTCTCTCTCAGACGATCGCGGTCTCTGTCTCTTACCGCAGGGTCTGGGCTTCTGTCCCTGGGCTGACAGAGCCAGACACAGGCAGATCAGGGCCAGAGCAAGGGGCTGCATGCTTCTCTCGGGCAGACGGGTAGACAGGCTCAGTTCTGCAGACTCCAGCAGCTCCTCCAACACACATGAGGAACTGCCTGCAGTCCCTTATATACACAGAAACACTGCGCTCCCCTCCACTGGCACTCCACTCAGCCAGGTTTTCACTGCAACCAGCCACCCACGCACAGCACAAGGCTGGTTGATCTCATGACTGTGGTGTAAGCATGATTTTATCATGACCCCACTGGGCTCTACTGCGCTGTACTGTGCTTTTACCCTGATCTCACTGGGCTCTACTGCGCTGTACTGTGCTTTTACCCTGATCTCACTGGGCTCTACTGTGCTGTACTGTGCTTTTACCCTGATCTCACTGGACTCTGCTGCACTGTACTGTGCTTTTACCCTGCACTCACTGGGCTTTACTGTGCTGTACTGTGCTTTTACCCTGATCTCACTGGGCTCTACTGCGCTGTACTGTGCTTTTACCCCGATCTCACTGGGCTCTACTGCGCTGTACTGTGCTTTTACCCTGATCTCACTGGGCTCTACTGCACTGTACTGTGCTTTTACCCTGATCTCACCGAGCTGTACTGCACTGTACTGTGCTTTTACCTGATTTCATTGCGTTTTACTGATCTGTAATGTGCTTTTACCCTGATCTCACTGGGCTGTACTGTGCTGTACTGTGCTTTTACCCCGATCTCACTGGGCTCTACTGCGCTGTACTGTGCTTTTACCCTGATCTCACTGGGCTCTACTGCGCTGTACTGTGCTTTTATGCTGATCTCACTGGGCTCTACTGCGCTGTACTGTGCTTTTACCCTGATCTCACCGGGCTCTACTGTACTGTACTGGGCTTTTACCCTCTGAGATCAGGGTAAGGGTATAGGACACCTGCCTGACAAGTGCTTAATCACATCTGGGAACAGAAAGCTGCGTGTGAATCGCAGGGCTGTGGGTAAGTAAGACCAGGAGACCAGGGGTGCCAGCGGACTGGAGTCTGAGAGAGCAGCTCAGGTGACAAACACGCTGGGGGAGTCAGTCAGCTGACTGGCATACCTTGTAGGACAGAGAGCACAACCTGTTTACAGGGAGAGAGCGAGGGGGCGGGGGAGGGGGAGAGGAGAGAGGGGAGAGAGGAGAGAGGGGAGAGGAGAGGGATTAGGAGAGAGGAGAGAGGAGAGAGGGGAGAGAGGAGAGAGGGGAGAGTGGAGAGAGGGGAGAGGGGAGTGAGGAGGGAGAGGAGGGGAGAGAGGAAGAGAAGATAGAGAGGAGAGATAGAGAGCAGAGAGGAGGAGGAGGGGAAAACCCTGTGTGTTGTTGTTGCTGGAGATGCTGTTGTCACCACACGTGCCTCCTGTCTCCTGACATCATGACGACACTCCCCTGTGTGTCCACTGGGTCACAGTTCAGCTCTGCGTCTTTGACACCCTGGATCCCGTTATTTCAAACTGTGTTTTTCTTTACAATGTCATCGTTTTCGTTTTTTTGTTACTTTCTACTGGATTTCAGTTGTTTTATGGTCCAGTTGATCATCACATTTGTGAAACCTCACCTGACTGACACTATATAGTGTGTGTGTACAGAGTGTCCAGTAAGAGTCCGTACCCCAGGGGTGTCTGTACAGCGTGTCCAGTAAGAGTCTGTACCCCAGGGGTGTCTGTACAGCGTGTCCAGTAAGAGTCTGGACCCCAGGGGTGTCTGTACAGCGTGTCCAGTAAGAGTCTGTACCCCAGGGGTGTCTGTAGTGTGTCCAGTAAGAGTCTGGACCCCAGGGGTGTCTGTACTGTGTGTCCAGTAAGAGTCGGTACCCCAGGGGTGTCTGTATAGTGTGTCCAGTAAGAGTCCATACCCCAGGGGTGTCTGTACAACGTGTCCAGTAAGAGTCTGTACCCCAGGGGTGTCTGTAGTGTGTCCAGTAAGAGTCTGTACCCCAGGGGTGCCTGTACAGAGTGTCCAGTAAAAGTCTGTACCCCAGGGGTGTCTGTACAGTGTGTCCAATATGAGCCTGTACCCCAGGGGTGTCTGTACCGAGTGTCCAGTAACAATCTTTGCTTATTTGTCAAATGTTTCAGAAGAACTAGCAGGTCAACATGTTTGTTGAAGAAGGATTGTTTCTGCCTGCCAGCGGGGCATCAGCTCTGTTGACGGTAAACAGTATTTTCAAAGAAGAGATAAGGAAAAAAAAAGAGATACAAATCCATAGTTTGCTATTTATTTATACGATTAAAACGGTTTCGAGACGATTTTCGTACAACTCATCCTTCTGTTCTTTGGTTTTTACCCTCAGTGTCGCTACAAAGTCATCACACGTGGCGGCGCTGTCTGTCCGCTTGTTAAAACATAAATAAAACGTCCGCATGACGATTAAAAGAGCGACACGTGATTGGCCCGCGTCAGCAGACTGGAAAAAACATTTCCGTGGAATTCAAATTTGATTGGTTGATGTTTGTGCATTTGCCAGGAGGTGATTGGTTGCAGTTTCACTAAACGCCACGCCCATTGGCCCATTCGGAAGAGTGACGCCGGTTACCGTAACACCTTGGTAGAAGCGCATTCTTCGATTTCAATGGCTCTTTCCTGACTGAAATTTGAAATTGTAGAGACCTTTGGTCTGAAGATGACTTCAGCGTGCCTGGCAAATTAGAAGCGTCTCTTGTCATGGTTGCACGGTGCGGTTTTGAGCTGCGGGGTCTTGATTTCTAGCCTGCAGCTCTACTGTCTTGTGTTTTGAAAAACCGTTAACTCGGATCGGGTGCTCTCGATCGTCTCATTTTTCGTCATTATTTATTTAATGGAGCTGTTAGCTTTAACAGACTGCACATAGTACATTATAGAGAGAACATGATTTCTCGCATTATCACCTGAACACAATGCAAGGGTCATGAATTATTGGAAGCGCTAGTTCTCCTGAAGTGTTAAGCGCAACCTTGTGATATTCGTGATATGCGCGTTTGTTATGATCTCTATGGTAACTACAGTCCCCTTTCAGTCCAATCACAGCCCGACACGGACTCGGGGATCCGCTCATTGGGACGGTATTTTGAGGGGGGGGGGGTGTATTGGGGTTGTGAGTTAATGATTAAGCGTTTATAAGAATCAGATCAGTAAAACATGAACTCATCCAGTGTTAAAAAAAGAGTTTGAGATATCTGCCCTTGCAGTGACGCTGAAGATGAAAAAAAGCACAAATTAATCATTTGAACTGGGCGGTTGGTACAGTCCGGCGGTCGTGCCGAGGGAGGGAGATTATATTTTAAACTGAAATGGGGGGTGCAGCATATTTACATTTTTGATTTCCATATTCTCTTCCAAGGTCTCTCAACCTCGCAGGGGTGAGAGATCACTGGGTGTCCTCCGGCGCTGTAGAATGTATTGAACCCGGGCTGCATGAACCACGGTCGCGGCGGAGAGACGCCTCGGTGCTCCCCCTCCCCGAGCAGATGGTCGGGTCCGAGCCGGAAGTGAGGTGTCCCTCCTGCTCAAGGAGGATCTGTGGAAAATAAACACGCAGCTGCGAGACGGAGTCGGTCAAGACGCGTGGAAGGAGCGGGTGATAATCCACGGGAGAGGCCAGCTGGGGACGTGAGACGTTACGGGAAC
This sequence comes from Atractosteus spatula, assembly GCF_055471065.1. NCBI lineage: Eukaryota > Metazoa > Chordata > Actinopteri > Semionotiformes > Lepisosteidae > Atractosteus > Atractosteus spatula. The sequence continues at coordinate 238,957 of NW_028296641.1, forward strand.
GCTTGTGGACCCGTTTTGCGCGCCGGTCTTGCCCGAACAGAGCCCACACCGACTGGGAGCGCCCGAAGAGGCCGGGGGAGGACTGCATTCCGCCGGCGTGACAGAGAGAGAGTCGGTAAGTGTACACCCCCCCCTGTCCACACACACACACACACAGCGGGTCTAATAGACACGACACGACGCGATACGGGACAGGACCGGTGCCCGTGCGTCACCAACACTCACTGCAAAACTCAAAACAGACAGGATTCCGGCAGGGGACCTGTGTTCGTATGGCAGAGCAGAGTCTCCGACTCGGGCTTCCCCAGTTACTGGGCTTGTGTGTGGAACTCGGTCCCTGGTGCTGGAGGCTGGACACGTGTTAACTTCACTTAAGACACGGAGCGGATCAGACTGCTGCGCACTGGGAGTCTGACTGACAGCACTGTCACACCTGGAGCGGATCAGACTGCTGCGCACTGGGAGTCTGACTGACAGCACTGTCACACCTGGAGCGGATCAGACTGCTGCGCACTGGGAGTCTGACTGACAGCACTGTCACACCTGGAGCGGATCAGACTGCTGCGCACTGGGAGTCTGACTGACAGCACTGTCACACCTGGAGCGGATCAGACTGCTGCGCACTGGGAGTCTGACTGACAGCACTGTCACACCTGGAGCAGATCAGACTGCTGCGCACTGGGAGTCTGACTGACAGCACTGTCACACCTGGAGCGGATCAGACTGCTGCGCACTGGGAGTCTGACTGACTGCACTGTCACACCTGGAGCGGATCAGACTGCTGCGCACTGGGAGTCTGACTGACAGCACTGTCACACCTGGAGCGGATCAGACTGCTGCGCACTGGGAGTCTGACTGACAGCACTGTCACACCTGGAGCGGATCAGACTGCTGCGCACTGGGAGTCTGACTGACAGCACTGTCACACCTGGAGCGGATCAGACTCTTGTGCACTGGGAGGACAGCTGGTCTGGTGGGTCAGGTCCAGTCCTGTTAGACCGGGATGACAGCTGGTCTGGTGGGTCAGGTCCAGTCCTGTTAGACCGGGAGGACAGCTGGTCTGGTGGGTCGGGTCAAGTCTTACCAGAGACTCTGCAGGTGTAGGTGCTGGAGCTCCCTGACCCCTCCTCAGCAGTGTGACTGTGCTGAGTGTTTCTGGAGCAGCCTGCCTGCTCTGGTTTTCTGGTTGACCCTAACCCCTCCCTCCTCTCTCAGTGTGTCAGCGATGGTGCGGGCGGCGATGGTGACGGCCATCAGCGTGGCGCTCACGGCGGCGGTGGTGGCCAACGCCTACTACCTCAAACACCAGTTCTACCCCACGGTGGTCTACCTCACCAAGTCCAGCCCCAGCATGGCTGTAAGTACCTGCGACAGACGCGCTCCCTCTCTCTCCCTCCCCTGTCTCCTCTCTCAAAGAATTACACTGATAAATTACAGTGAAGCAGATAGAATTCACACAACATTTACATATCATTGGACATTCATAAAACATGTGAGACATGGGCTCACTGTTCATCAGGAGATCACACACTGTATTATTATTATTGAGAGACAGGCTCACTGTTCCTCAGGCTGGGACAGGAGATCACACACTGTGTTATTATTATTGAGAGACAGGCTCACTGTCTGTTCCTCAGGCTGGGACAGGAGATCACACACTGTGTTATTATTATTGAGAGACAGGCTCACTGTCTGTTCCTCAGGCTGGGACAGGAGATCACACACTATATTATTATTATTGAGAGACAGGCTCACTGTCTGTTCCTCAGGCTGGGACAGGAGCTCACACACTGTATTATTATTACTGAGAGACAGGCTCACTGTCTGTTCCTCAGGCTGGGACAGGAGATCAAACACTGTATTATTATTATTGAGAGACAGGCTCACTGTTCCTCAGGCTGGGACAGGAGGTCACAGACTGGGCAGCAGCTCTTTTGAGTTTCTCCCTCAGTAGGAGTGGAAGTTGTTCTGAGTCTCTCCTCTCTCCTCTCTCTCAGGTGTTGTACATCCAGGCCTTCGTGCTGGTGTTCCTGTTGGGGAAGTTCATGCGCAAGGTCTTCTTCGGACAGCTGCGCGCTGCGGAGATGGAGGTGTGTGTTGCGAGTGCTCGTGTCACACGGTGTGGAAGAGGCTGCTTCACTGCCCTGCCCGATCACTGCGTTCCTGCAGTGTGGCAGTGTCTCTCTCTCAGCGCCTGACTGAGTGCTCCTGGTAGGCAGCATAAGAGACCTGCCGGTCAGTCGGTCAGTGGGTCAGTCTCTCTCTTTCAGCACCTGATCGAGCGCTCCTGGTACGCCGTGACGGAGACCTGTCTGGCCTTCACAGTCTTCAGGGATGACTTCTCTCCACGCTTCGTCGCCCTCTTCACCCTCCTCCTCTTCCTCAAGTGCTTCCACTGGCTGGCCGAGGACCGGGTGGACTTCGTGAGTGGGGGATGGGGATGGGGGGGAGTCGGGATGGACTTGGGGAGTCGGGGGGGGACAGTGGGGGGTCAGGGAGGAGGAGGGAGCAGTGTTTCTGCTGGCTGAATCTTGATTCTCACTCCTCTTCCTCACAGATGGAGCGAAGCCCCAACATCTCCTGGCTCTTCCACTTCAGAGTGCTGTGTGAGTGTCCGCCGCAGTGTCACACGCACACACTCGTACCGCCGCACTCTTGCCTGGTAACACACACGCTGACGCTCTGGTGAGCTCGCTGACACGCACTTGCGCACGCTGACCCTCTGGTGAGCTCGCTGACACGTACATAGGTCTAGTGACGCGCACGCTGACGCTCTGGTGAGCTCCCTGACACACACTCGCGCACGCTGACGCTCTGGTAAACTCGCTGACACGCACGCAGGTCTAGTGACACGCACGCTCGCTGACACGCACGCAGGTCTAGTGACACGCACGCTCGCTGACACGCACGCAGGTCTAGTGAGCTTGCCGACGCACACACAGGTCTATTGACACGCACGCTGACGCTCTGGTGAGCTCGCTGACACGCACACGTGCACGCAGGCCCGGTTCCACACTGACCCCACAGCCGCCTGCCCCAGGGAGGAGACAGCTGCTCCTGGTCACGTCTGGGTGAGCTCCTCACCGCTCTGTGAGCAGGTGCTTAAATCGCCAATGGGGCCGTTTCCTTTAACTAGTGATCCATTGCACTGACACTCCTGGTGCAGGATCTTCCTCGTTAATAAGAAGCTGGGGGTTAAGCTTGTAAGAGGTAACGTATTGTTGAACACTGTGACTCTACCCACACTCTGCATAGATCAGAGCAGCTGGCGCCTTCTTACAGTCATTCACCCCCAGCGTCTTGCTCATCTCGAGCGAATCCCTCCCACAAGTCCCCGCTAGCTGTGGCGGATCGCTGCTCGGAAATACAGCTGGGGTCGGGTGTCGCTGCTCTCTGTTGTGAACCCGCGCTCACTGTGCGTTGCGTTGTGGTGAAGTCTGTGTGTGTTTTAGAAGCTGCTCCAGCCCTGCTTACGTAATCCCCCTGTCTGTCTGTCTGTCTCCCCTCCGTCTCTCTCAGCTCTGATGGTGCTGCTGGGAATTCTGGACTTCCTGTTTGTGAGCCACGCCTGTCACAGCATCATCACCCGGGGGGCCTCGGTCCAGCTGGTGTTTGGGTTCGAGGTGAGTTCCCTGCCTCTCTGCCTCCCTGCCTCGCCTCGACTCGTCCCTCACGAGCTCTCTCTGCCCACCTGTCTCTCTGAATCCCTGCCTCTCTGCATCTCTGTGTTTCCCTCACGAGCTCTCTCTGCCCACCTGTCTCTCTGAATCCCTGCCTCTCTGCATCTCTGTGTTTCCCTCACGAGCTCTCTCTGCCCACCTGCCTCTCTGAATCCGTGCCTCGCCTCTTCCCTCATGAGCTCTCCCTGCCCACCTGCCTTGCCTCTGCCCTCACGAGCTCTCCCTGCCTCTCCTCAGTACGCGATCCTGCTGACCATGGTGCTGACCACCTTCATCAAGTACGCCCTCCACACCGCCGACCTGCAGAGCGAGAACCCCTGGGACAACAAGGCCGTCTACATGCTGTACACCGAGCTCTTCACGGGTGAGGCTCGGGCCACGGGTCCCGGGTCCCGGGGAACGGGCAGCTTGTGCCCGTCCTCCTCCTCCTCCGCCGCCGCCCCCCGCGCGTACGGAAGTGCCTCCCGCTGCCGGCGCGAGACGTGCTGTCCCAGTAGTGCGGTTCCCGTGGGTCCGCGGGGCCCGTCTGACCGTGTCCCTCTCCCCTGTGTCCAGGCTTCATCAAGGTGCTGCTCTACATGGCCTTCATGACCATCATGATCAAGGTGCACACGTTCCCCCTCTTCGCCATCCGCCCCATGTACTTGGCCATGAGGTCAGTGTCTCGCTCTCCTCCTCCTCTTCCTCCTCCCCTCCCGCCGGCTCTCTCGGGCAGGGGCGCGCAGCGGGTCCAGCCTGTGTGGGAGGGAGGTGTTTCCTCACCCTGGCTTCTCTCCGAAATCGGCTTGAGCAACAGGGCTGGGCAGCTTGTTCCAGTCTCCCAACTCTCTTAGTGTAGAGTAGCTCCTCCTGTGCCTGGCGTGATCCGAGTATCGCACCCGAGACAGGCCTGGGAATTGGCTTCGGCGTCGGCTGGATCCCGACTCCCAGCTCTCCTTTCCTGTGTGCTTGTGCCCGGCCCCCTGCCCTTCTCCCCCCCCCCCCGTGTTCCCAGTTGGCTCCGCAGTGACGCCTGTGCCCTCTCCCCCCCCCCCTGCAGGCAGTTCAAGAAAGCCGTGACGGACGCCATCATGTCTCGACGGGCCATCCGCAACATGAACACGCTGTGAGTACTGCAGCTGCGCCCACCGACACGCAGAGCCTGCCGGGCGGAGCCGGTACTGAGCGCTCACTGTGCCCTCTCCTCTCTCTCCTTTCTCCCTCTCTCCCTCCCCTCTCCTCCACCTCTCTGTACCTCTCTCTCCCCTCCCTCCTCACCTTTCTCTCTCCTCTCTCTCCCCCCCTCTCCTCCACCTCTCTGTACCTCTCCCTCCTCCTCTTTCTCTCTCTCCCTCTCTCCTCCTCCTGTTTCTCCCTCTTCACCTCTCTCCTCCTCCTGTTTCTCCCTCTCCCTCCCCTCTCCTCCACCTCTCTGTACCTCTCTCTCCCCTCCCTCCTCACCTTTCTCTCTCCTCTCTCTCCCCTCCCCCCCCCCCTCCTCCACCTCTCTGTACCTCTCTCCCTCCTCCTCTCTCTCTCGCAGTTACCCTGACGCGACCCCAGAGGAGCTGCAGGCCACAGACAATGTCTGTATCATCTGCCGGGAGGAGATGGTCACTGGAGCCAAGAGGCTCCCCTGCAACCACATCTTCCACTCCAGGTACGGAGCCGCCCCCTCTCGCTCGCTCTCTGTCCTTGCCACGTTCCCGGTCACGTCTCGCCCCCTCTCGTCCGTGCGCGTCCCGTATTAACGACCCCCTCTCCCTCAGCTGCCTGCGCTCCTGGTTCCAGCGGCAGCAGACCTGCCCCACCTGCCGCATGGACGTCCTGCGGGCCTCGCTGCCCAATCAGACGCCGGCCCCACCCCCGGCCCAGCCCCCGGCCCCGCCCCCCGCGGCCAATCCGGCGGGCGCGGCGCCCGGCAACGGTGAGTCCCCGCCCACCCCGCCACCCCCTCCGAGAAACGATCCAAGAGCCACCTGTTAGAAAGGGTCTTGTGTTAAATTTCAACATGTTCAGCCTTTTCTTTTTGTTAATACCCCCCCACCTGCAGCGGGTAAATCCTGGAGCGGATCAGGCCGCTGTGCAGTGGGGGTCTGAGTGCTGCCGCGGTTTCCCCTTCCTGTCTGCCGGTGTAACGGTGAATTCCTTCCCCCTCCGCAGTGCCTCCCGGGATGATGCCTCCCTTCCCTCCGGCCATGTTCCCATTCTGGGGGCCGTTCCCAGCGGCGCCCCCCCCCGCGGGGCCCCCCCAGGCCACACCGACCCCGCCGGAGCACCCCCAGCCCAGCGCCGCGGCCGCGGACACGACACAGGGAGCGGGTGAGCGGCGCGCGCCGGGGCCGGCCGACAGACTGACCGGCCATCGGGCTGCCGGGCTCGATCCACTGACCCACCCCCCCCCCCCCCCCCTCTCTCTCCAGGGGCTCCGGACACCGGCCGCCCGGCCCAGCCTGGGGCCGAAGCCCTGCCCGCGGGCGCCATCCCAGGGTTCCCCTTTTCCCTCCCGCCACCTTTCCCATCAGCCCCCTGGCTGGGCATGCCGCCGCCCCCGCCCTTCGGTGAGTGAGTCGCCGGATCGGCGCTGTGTCCGGCGCTAGGGGTCAGTTAGTCCCGTGTTTGTGCTGCAGGGAGTTGTAACCTTGTTAACCTCCTCTCACCCCCCCCCAGGGCTGTCCCCCCCGCCGGCGCCCCCCGCAGGGTTCTCGGGGCTCAGCGAGGAGGAGCTGGCGGAGATGGAGCAGGAGGGCAGGAGGGGGCTGGAGGCCCGGCTGCAGTGCCTGCAGAACATCCACACGCTGCTGGACGCCGCCATGTTGCAGATCAACCAGTACCTGACCGTGCTGGCCACTGTCAGGTAACCACACACACCTTGCACCCCACACACTGCTGGCCACTGTCGGGTAACCACACACACCTTGCACCCCACACACTGCTGGCCACTGTCGGGTAACCACACACACCTTACACCCCACACACTGCTGGCCACTGTCGGGTAACCACACACACCTTACACCCCACACACTGCTGGCCACTGTCGGGTAACCACACACACCTTACACCCCACACACTGCTGGCCACTGTCGGGTAACCACACACACCTTACACCCCACACACTGCTGGCCACTGTCGGGTAACCACACACACCTTACACCCCACACACTGCTGGCCACTGTCGGGTAACCACACACACCTTGCACCCCACACACTGCTGGCCACTGTCGGGTAACCACACACACCTTGCACCCCACACACTGCTGGCCACTGTCGGGTAACCACACACACCTTACACCCCACACACTGCTGGCCACTGTCGGGTAACCACACACACCTTACACCCCACACACTGCTGGCCACTGTCGGGTAACCACACACACCTTACACCCCACACACTGCTGGCCACTGTCGGGTAACCACACACACCTTGCACCCCACATACTGCTGGCCACTGTCCGGTAACCACACACACCTTGCACCCCACACACACTATACACTATACACTACACACTATACACTACGCACACACACTGCTGGCCACTGTCAGGTAACCACACACACCTTGCACCAGACACACACTATACACTATACACTATACACTACGCACACGCACTGCTGGCCACTGTCAGGGAACCACACACACACACACACACACACACACACGCTGGAATTCGACAGCGCCGCCACACTTTAAATAACGGCACCCTCTTGGTTTCGATGACTCAGCTGTTGTTGGTGACGCTCGGCTGGTTAGCCTCGCCATGCGCTAAGGAGCGTCCATGATAGACCCGTATCCGCCTGGCTGAAAGAAACAACCTTGCCTCTCTTCCCTCCCCCCAGCCCCCCCAGGCCTGCTCCCACCAGCAGCGCCCCGGCTGAGACCGCGAGCTCGCAGGTGGCGCCCCCCTCAGGCCCGGAGGAGAGCAGCAGCCAGAGTGCAGAGGGTGGTAAGTGGTGCCGAGGGCCACCACCAGGGGGAGCCGGTGGGCGCGGAGGTTCGGGGTTTCGGGGTTGGGATGGTTGTTTCGGGAAAACGGGGAAGGCCTGTTCCCGCACTTGTCCAACCCCGCTCTCTCCCCCACCCAGGCGAGCCTCTGGAAGGGGCAGTGGGGTTCTCTGTCCCGGAGTCCGTCTCTCCGGGAGAGCTGGACGACCGCGGGGAGGGGGAGGAGGACGGGGAGCCGGACGCCGCCGAACTGCGGCGGAGACGCCTGCGCAAGCTGGAGACAGCGCCCCCTGCTGACCACTGATGGGCCACGAGCGCTTGGACACACAGTGTACATGTACCCAGGCTACACACACACAGTGTACACTGTACCCAGGCTACACACACTGCTACACACACACAGTGTACACTGTACCCTGGCTACACACACTGCTACACACACAGTGTACACTGGACCCTGGCTACACACACTGCTACACACACAGTGTAAACTGTACCCAGGCTACATGCACAGTGTACACTGTACCCAGGCTACATGCACTGCTACACTCACAATGTACACTGTACCCTGGCTCCACACACTGCTACACACACACAGTGTACACTGTACCCTGGCTCCACACACTGCTAAACACACACAGTGTAAACTGTACCCAGGCTACATGCACAGTGTACACTGGACCCTGGCTACACACACTGCTACACACACACACAGTGTACACTGGACCCTGGCTTCACACACTGCTACACACACAGTGTACACTGGACCCTGGCTTCACACACTGCTACACACACAGTGTACACTGGACCCTGGCTACACACTCTGCCACACGCACAGTGTAGACTGTACCCAGGATACACACACAGTATACACTGTACCCTGGCTATACACACTGCTAAACACACACAGTGTACACTGTACCCTGGCTACACACACTGCCACACACACAGTGTACACTGTACCCAGGCTACACACACTGCTATACTGGGACACTGCTCAGCGACACACACCCACGTGTGGCGTGGCATTTGTCCATGGCACAGAAACCGACTGCACTCGCTGATGTGAAAAGACCAGGTCCCGTTTCCCAGCAGCCTGATCCGCTCCCCGTTCTACCAGCTCTCGGAGGTCCCTGGACAAACACAACCCTGGGTGAAGACACAGGCTGGCCAATTTTAAATTCTACAGTGTTTCATTTACCCTGATGCGCTGGTACACAGAGTCCTGTGCCGCGGGAGGAACAAAATTCTGAAATGGATCGGACTGCTGAGGACAGGGATCCCAGCTGCCATCGGGGTAATCTTGTCCCTCCTGTATCTGCGCACTGTGCTGCCGCAGGGGAGGCTCATGCATATAACAGGCTTGTCTTTTTCAGCTTTTTGTATTTTTTTTTCTCTGTTGGGTTATTAATCTCTGCGAAGGGGGGGGGAGTGGGGGGGCAGGCTCTGTTCAGACTACAGCAGTGGAGTGTGGAGGGTTAATTTAATTTGTACATACTGTATAAAGAGTTTTATGAGGATGATCTGTACAGACTGCAGAATAAACCTGTTCTTCAGAGGAGCGGACTGTCCGTGTCTCTGTGCTGCTCAGTCTTAACAGGGCCCGGTGCCTTGTTCCTGAACACCAGGCACTGCAGTCGAGAGCAGAGCTCTCTCTCCCTGGGCCCTGGCCCGTGAACGGCAGGCGCTGCAGTCGAGGGCAGAGCTCTCTCTCTCTAGGTCCTGTCCTATGCTCACGATGCACTCCGGTCAAGACAAGAACTCCAGACAACAGCAGGAGGTGGATGGGAGGGCGAGACGGAGGCAGAGGAAAAGCTTGTTACCATTACACAACTTTTATTAATTAGCACTCATTTCTTAACGCTTCCCTAAAAGCTGAAATATTAATACAAAGGAAAGATGGGGCTCCCAGTGGAGAACCCCTCTCTGCAGCCCCTGGTCCTGGGGAGCCCCACTCTGCCCCCATGTGCCCTTGGGAAGACCCCGAATGGATCCGTGAGGATGGCGGGGGGGCTGAGCTGGTGGGGTGGGGGACCCCCGTTCTCCCCGCGCTGGTGAGAGGGTGAGATCTGAAGCACAGGGACTCTCCTAGGAAACATCGCTGCGCAGCTCGACATCGCCCCCTACAGCACGACGTCCTGTCCCACCAATCCCGCTGCGGCTCGGGGCGGTCCAGTTTTAACAGAGTGTAGTTCCTGCGCTCCCCGTCCCAGCGGAGAACAGGAAACAGCCTCCCGGTGGCGAGAGGGGCGCCAGTCAGCGCGGTGCTGTCTGGATTAAGACCCCCGTTATCTGGGGGAGCAGACAGTCCTGTACGGTCCAGACGGCAGCCATTGCTCCGAGTGGGTCAGGGCTGAACCCACCTGCTTGGGCTGGACAGGTGACCGGTCCTGCGGTCCCTCGGTCCCTGTTTCTGTCGAGACTTTTGGTTCTGGTAGGAGGAGTGTTGGAGCACAAGGTCACAGTAATGACCAGTCACCAGTAGAAAGTTCGGAGGACAGACGGGCAGGGATTGGCCGAGAATGAATGAATGATGGGGTGCCACAGACTCTGGCTGAGATGGGTCAGTCCCAAAACGCGGGTGTGCCACAGACTCTGGCTGCGATTGGTCAGTCCCGAGACGTGGGCGTGCCACAGACTCTGGCTGCGATTGGTCAGTCCTCAGACGCGGGCGTGCTACAGACTCTGGCTGCGATTGGTCAGTCCCGAGACGCGGGTGTGCTATAGACTCTGGCTGCGATTGGTCAGTCCTGAGACGCGGGCGTGCCACAGGCTCTGGCTGCGATTGGCCAGCCCCGAGACGCGGGCGTGCCACAGACTCTGGCTGCGATTGGCCAGTCCCGAGATGCGGGCGTGCCACAGACTTTGGCTGCGATTGGTCAGTCCCGAGACGCGGGCGTGCCACAGACTCTGGCTGTGATTGGTCAGTCCCGAGACGCGGGCGTGCCACAGACTCTGGCTGCGATTGGGCCAGTCCCGAGATGTGGGCGTGCCACAGACTGGTTGCGATTGGTCCGTTGTTCGTAGTGCAATCATTCCGACCATCATCGGTCAATTCCTGGTGCCCGGACTGCCAAGTCGGGCCGCGATTGGTCAGTTCTGAGGGGTGGAGTACAAGGAGTGGTGCTGATTGGTCTGCTGAGTGTCTCGTGCAAAGAGCAGGGGTGCCGTCTCACCGGACCCGAACCAGGAGGACTCGCTCGACCTGTACCAGCTGGAGAGAGAGAGAGTTATTGCAGGTCATGCCAATAAAGCATCTTGAATTGAGAACTGAATTAATGTACCAGCTGGAGAGATACATGGCGGCACCGTGCGCCGATTATTTCGGGGTACCTGTTAGGCTGAGCAGTGCTGTGGCCCCAGGGGCCCCCTGGGTCGCTCTCTCCCCCTTGAGGATCATCGAAGAAGTAGGAGCGCGACCCCCGCGTGTTAATCGCCACACTGCTGCCCTGAGGGAGAGAGGAGGAGAGTGTCACGGAGGGAGGGGGGGTTCAGGGAGGGGCGTAGTGGAGCGAGAACGAGAGGGGGGGGGGAACCCACCGTGTCCCGCGGGGGGCGCCTCACTCTGAAGATGGCGATGAGCAGGGCGGTGGGCAGCAGCTCCCAGATAAACAGGATCGCCCCAAACACCAGGTACCCCCAGTCGCCCATCTCGCTGCGCAGGTCTGCCTGGAGACAGGGGGGTGCACTCTGTGAGACCCCCCACCCCAGTGTACAACTCAAATACTGTCTTACAGCCTGGAAAATACACAAGTGCTGCTCCATACACACTATACTGTACACCGCTACAGATCAACTCAACTGTCAGGCACTGTTTTCTTTAAAAAAAATAATCCTGGCACTGCTATAGCTCTTTTCTGGACACTGGACTCAGAGCTCTTTACAGATCATGGGGATCCCCCCCCACCACCACCCACCAGTGTGTACCCCCACCTAGATGAAGTGCCAGTCTGCTTCCCACACACCAGCTCTCAGTGATGGAGCCAGTTCAGAGAGGGGGGTTATTAGGAGGCCATGATGGGTAAAGGCCAGGGGGGAAATGTTGCCAGGACACTGGGGTAACACCCCTACTGTTCTCGAGCAACACCCTGGGATTTTTAATGATCACAGAGAGTCAGGACCTCAGTTTTACAGTATCGTGTCCCCGTCATTGTACTGGGACAATAGGACCCACACAGACGCAGGGTGAGCGCCCCCTACTGGTCTCACTAACACCACTTTCAGCAACAGCCTTAGCATTCCTGAGAGTCTCACCCCAGGCTCACACCTGCTGAGCTCCAGTGGGCTGCCAGTGGTGAGCTGCGTGGTGATATAGCTGCAGGCTAGGTTTTTTCTTTACACTAAGGGGGGTGGGAGGGTGGAACAAGCAGCTCGGCCATGTGGTTGAAGCTGCGGACAGCCTGGCTCCTCTCCCGAAAGGGCCGGGCGAGACCCTCAGATCAATCAGTTTACCAACGCCCAACCGGGCTGGACGGGCCGAACTGCTCCTCTCCTGCGCCTGAGGCGACGCTAACGCTGGGGTGTCGGGGTGACCAGCTCAGGGGGTCAGGCGGTACCTGGTACCTGGTCGGAGATGTTGTACCAGTCGTAGTCGAAGGACTCCACCTTGCGGCTCTGGGACAGCACCAGCACGGCCAGGTTGTAGCAGGCCCGGCTGGAGAAGAGCACGATGACACCCACGCCCAGCACCACCGTGTGACACACTGTCGTGCCCTGCGAAGAGACAGGGGGGGGGTGATTCTTGCGTGTACCCTGACAGGAGGACAGGGGTACTGCGCTGCCGAAGAGCATCCAGTCACCCCTCCATTTTCCAACTGCTCTATCCCGTACAGAGTCGCTGCTCAAGGCAGGACACACACAGACGCTCACACCAGGGCCAGTTTTCACACCAGAAGCCAAATATCCTCCCAGCATGTCTCTGCACTGTGGGAGGAAACCCACACAAACGCGAGAAGAACATGCAAACTCCACACAGACAGCCCCCCCCCCCTCAGGTATTGGACCCAGGGCCCCTCTGTGCCACCAGAGTAAATTCTAAGCTGAAAAGCTTAGCTTAGCTGTTGAGCCCACTACACTGGTACACTAGCCCCTCACACTGGTTGGCATCGGGCTCTACTGGTTTGCCAAACTGGTCCATACTGGAGAACAGGTACCTGGCCCTGCAGGTAGAGGCTGGTGGAAGGGGCAAGCCGGGTGAGGATGAGGAGGCAGCCGGCCAGGGCGATGGCCTCCAGGATGAAGAGCGAGTCGTTGACCAGAACCCGGACCAGCACCAGCCGCCAGCCCTCGCCGCCCCGCTCCCCCAGGAGGGCGCACGCCACGTTGACGCTCAGGAAGACCGCGCTGGCGCCGCCGTACGCCAGTCGCGCCAGCGCCCTGCGGCACAGAGAGGAGGAGGCAGCCTTAGCACGCGGGCGTGCAGCCGGAGGGGTGTGGGGCTGGGCCTGTGTGCCTGTCTCCCATCTCCGCGTCCGCCTGCGTCTCTCACCCCGTGTCCCTCTGGCCCTGTGTGCCCCTCTTGTCCTGTGTGTCTCTGCCCCTGTGTGTCTCTGGCCCTGTGTGTCCCTGTGGTTCTGTGTCCCTCTGGCCCTGTGTGTCCCTGTGGTTCTGTGTCCCTCTGGCCCTGTGGTTCTGTGTCCCTCTCTGTGTGTCCCTGTGGTTCTGTGTCCCTCTGACCCTGTGTGTCCCTGTAGTTCTGTGTCTTTCTGGACCTGTGTCTCTGTGGTTCTGTGTGTCCCTGTGGTTCTGTGTCCCTCTGACCCTGTGTGTCCCTGTGGTTCTGTGTGTCCCTGTGGTCCTGTGTCCCTCTCTGCGTGTCTGTGTGGAAGGAGTACTCACAGGCCTCGACTGGGCTCCGACCGGAACTTCTCCCTCATCTTCAACACCACCTAGAGGCAGAGGGAGAGAGAGAGAGAGAGAGATGGAGGGAGGGAGGGAGGCAGCGATCTTCCTTGCCCCGTGACGCCGGCCGCCCAGTTACCTGGGAGAAGTAGAGGTTGATGAGGCTGAGGGTGAAGAACTGCAGGCAGACGGGGCAGCAGTACAGCAGCCAGTAGGCGGGGGCGGGCAGCCGGTTGGCGGCCGGCGTGTCGCGGAAGTAGAAGGAGAAGAGGGTGGCGCGCAGGCCGGCCCACAGCAGGCACAGGAACAGGAAGGCGCTCTGGTAGCTCCAGCGCTTGTGGCCCGACACCAGCAGCAGCCACAGCTGCGCGTACGCCAGCAGGAAGAGGGCGCCGTAGAGCGCCGCGTACACCGCCGTCAGCCCCAGCTGCACCGAGGGCGGCACGGCGGGCCGCAGGGGCCCGGGCGTGGGGTCCGGGCGGGAGGCGTTCTCCGGGGCGGCCCGGGGGTCCATGACGGCGGCGTGGGAGCCCGGGTCCGAACCCGGCTCTCCGCCCTGCTCGGCTGGCGCCGGGGGCCTGGCTCCCTCCCTCTCCGGCTCTTATCAGAGGCGGCTGTCTGGTCCGACCGGCTCAGATGCTGTTGTTGTTGTTCGCCAGCATTCCTGCTAAACGCCCTAAAAGGGGCAGCAGCAGGGAGGGGTATAGGGGCAGGCGGGGGGGGGGGGGGTAGTGATCTGGAGGTACAGAAAGAGGGAATGAGAGAGACCTAGACAGAGAGAGAGAGAGAGAGAGAGAGAGAGAGAACCCCCCCCCAGCCCGGCCCGGCCAAGCCTCTCTGACAGCTTCTTCCGTGCGCCGGTCTCCCTGGCCCGGTGCCGGTTCGGTCTCGGCTCCGCACCGTACTCCTTAAATCCCTGAGGCACTCAGGGGCCGGGCGGCTCGGCGAGCGGACCCAGGGTCCGGTCCGGCTGCTGTCCGTCACATCTCCCTGAAAGCGAGGCGGCGGGGCGGCCGGTCCGGCCGGTCCGGTCGGCACCGAGACCCGGCTGATGTCTCGGCGGGGTCCAGAGCCGCCTTCAGCCCTGTCCAGCGACAACACCACCCGTCTCCACCGTCTCCACCTCCTCTCTGGGCACACACAGGGGAAGAAGACCACGGGCGCTCTTTGTGTTTCTGCTCAATTGGACCGAGCTACAAGGAAACAGCACAAGGACGCAACCCGGCTCTCACCCACCGGCAGAGAGACACACGCCTCCTCGGACTTCGAGTCTCAAGCTCCCCGGCGTCGTTGACGTATCTCCCCTTGAACCAGCAGAGGCGGGGAGCGGGGACCTTCCGTACCTCGTCTTCACTGTTTCGAAACCGACGCCTCTGTCGCCCCGCCGGCACCCGAATCGGGACGACTTCACTGACTTGACGGACCCGCACAGCGCCCGTCGGCTCCTTCCTGCGCAGGCCGGCCTGCGCTGTTTGCGTAGTGCCGGAACGGCTGACGGAACGTTTGAGGATTCGCTTGCTGCGCACGGGGCGGAGTGGCGTTTCGAGAATGGCTCCGCCCCGGGGGCGTCTTTGACAGGTCGCGCAGTAGGGCGCAGGCGCAGAGGCAGGCACGTTCCGCCGGTAAACAAGCGGGGAAAGTGGGAGGGGCAGAGGTGTCCATCAAGGCGGGGACAGCCAATCAGGAGCGAGAAGGGGAGGGAGCCTCTCGGTCACGTCCCTTACGGATATTAATAATCTCCGCGTTAGTACTTTTGCTGAAAAATAACATTAATGCAATTGCTTTATGTACAAAGTTTAGATTAATTGTGTTCCGATGTTTAAATACCTCGGGCAGCGTGTTGTCCTGTATTTTTTGTTCTTTTAACTTTTTCCTTTTCGTGTGATTTGATATTCAGTAAAATTTAGGGGGGAAATAGTATTTTAATAGTCTCAGTGTTCCTAGCAGCAGTAATATGTATTTATATATTTTTTTCAAATACAACACAGTGGATTGTTTGATTCCTGACGAATGCTCTGCCTTGTCTTCAGTCCTCCTGTAGACCCAGAGCAGACCTGCAGTTGAGGATAACGGGCGATAGTTGGACACTTTTATTCCTTAATCATAACACTCCGTCATCATTCCCACGAGTCTCAGATTGTCTAATTAGCAGGTGACGCACACAGCATGAACACAGGAACACGAAAGGGGCGCCATGCCCTGGAAGGGACAGCGCTTGTTTGAGACGTTTTACAGGCGTTCACAATAAAGGAATCCATGCACGTTAAGATTTGGGAGGCGCTGGTTGTTGTTTTTTTTTAGTGACGAACTCAAGAGCTGTGCAGGGCGCTCCTCGTTTCATTAAACGCTTTAGGTCACCGACAGAGAACACGGTGTCCTGCAGGGAACCTCCGGCCCCTTCCCAACATGGCGGCCGCACGGCGGCGACGACGAGCGTCACGGGGTTCTGGAAGCCCTGTGGCCTGACCCGCGGCGCGCGCTGCCTCCCCCCTCCCTTTTTTTTTTAAAGAATTTTTTATTAAATGTATTGTAACGCAACGGGGGCTCAGGCGGGCGCCCTTGCCGCATCAGGTCGGCCCAAAGTATAGGTGGCTCGAACCCGGGACTTCCGCGTCTCTCTGCAGCGACCCAACCCCGTGAGCTAAAGAGAGATCTCCTTCCAGCCCAGTAGCTGTAGTCCTGCTATCATAGGGAAGGGCGGTGACGTCACCTGCTCTGGTACGCCGGCTCTTACACAGTACCTGACGGCCGTAAGCGTTACAGTATAAAGAATTTACAAATACAAATACAATCAGAGGATCAAATTAGGTACAAGAGAACAAACACAAACAGAAAAATAAACAGTTAACCGCCAGAGGTAATAAGTAAGTTATATGATTAAATTGTATTTTTTACATATATCATATGTTTTCCGTGCTTTATTATTTCTCACATTTTTAATAGAATTTAAATAGTGTTTCAGCTCCACCTCAAAGGAACTAAAAAGGGGAGTATTATTAGACCATTTGGATTTATGGATGTGAAATTTACCAAGAATGATTAATAAATTGACTATAAATAAATGCTCTTTTTCCAAATTTTCTACTAAACAGTACAATAAAATGTCAAAATCCTTCAATCTAAAAAACACCTTTAAATTGCCTGCAAACAAAACTCTGTAAATCCGTCCAAAACAACTTCACAAACCTACACCTAACAAATAAATGCACCAAAGATTCCCTTTCCGCCCGACAAAAAACACACAGATCATCCTGCTCATGCTTAAATTTAAAGAGTACTGCCTCCCCCCCTCCCGCCTTCAAATTTCAAATTCAAACCGACGCGCTCTCGCGCCGCGCAGGGGACGGAGGCGGGTGGGAGAGGAGGAGGGAACAGCGCCCACCCGCGGCGGGAGGACCGTCGGTGACACGACACGACGCGACGCGACAGGAGACGCCGCGGTTCCGCCTCAAAACATCAAACCAGTCCGTCGTCCGGGAGCCTCCGGCTAATTAACGGCTTGATTCGTGGACAGGATATCGTCACCATCCCAAGAGGGAGCTCAGTCGACGGCGGCTGACAGCTCGGCCTTCGTAAGGATGTCGAATTGTAGAGGAGAAATGTGCAGGGTGTTCGCCAATCGATGCGAGAGCCGATAAGGGCTGTACGGATCAATGCTATGCTGTTGACCGGACGCTGTCTGACTGAGGGTTCTCCTGCTAGGCTGTGTAATATAAACTGCGCTGTCATTGTTGTTTTGTCTTTACGAGGGTGTGTGCTGTTTCACCAGCTCGGGAGGGCGGTCTGGTTGCACAGAGCCAGGGTTTCTGCTTCTCCTCTCGTGTAATATCATCCTTACCCTTCCCTAGCTCTTCTCTACGCGTCATGGGGATCCCCTGCACCCCCAGCAGTGTGTACCCCCACCTGGATGAGGCGCCAGTCCGCTCCCCACGCCCCAGCTCTCAGTGGGGAGGAGAGCAGAGGGATGGAGCCAGTTCAGAGAGGGGGGTTATTAGGAGGCCATGAGGGGTCAAGGCCAGGACACTGGGGTAACACCCCTACTGTTCTCGAGAAACACCCTGGGGTTTTAATTTGAATCATTCCTACAGGTCGGTGCTTGTTAGCAGGATCACTGGCGCTGCAGGTGACCGGTGTCTGATGGAAACAGGCGCAGGAACCCAGGGGACCCGATCTGTCTGTCGAACCCGCTCACAAAGGGGCGTCTTCCCCCTCTGCAGGTCCGGCGGGTTCTGGGTCAGGCAGCAGACCTGACAGAGGGCGGTTCTGGTACTCGCAGACTGGTACAGGGTGATACCTGGTACAGATCCGGGTCGGGCAGCAGACCTGACTGAGGGCGGTTCTGGTACTCGGACTCACTGTGGTACTGGTACAGGGTGATACCTGGTACAGATCCGGGTCGGGCAGGAGACCTGACTGAGGGCGGTTCTGGTACTCACACTCACTGTGGTACTGGTACAGGGTGATACTGGGTTGGGCAGGAGACTTGACAGAGGGTGGTTCCGGTACTGGTACAGGGAGATCCCGGTACAGACCCCCCTGGGCCTGTAGGAGCTGGAAGCCGATCTGCCCCACTCCCTAACTGCAGGCTCCCCTGGAGTGTAAAACAGGAGACACTGTTCCTCGGGGGGCTCGGGTTTGGGTGTGAACTAGATGAATATATACGAAGAGGCGCTATAGGAATGAAAGAGCCTCATTTTCTCCAGCTCCCGCGGCCTGGGTTCTGGGGGGGTGTAGGACGGGTCGGTGTCCGCCAGGGGGCGCGGTGCGGCGCGCCGGCCCTTCTCTGCCCCCCCCCCTCCCCGCTCCCTCTCTCTCTCTCTCGGCCGCCAATTACCAGCCGGCGCAGGAAACCGCGGTCCGCTTCAACTCCAGCCGCTGCGGGGCGGTTTGTCTTCATGCGTTTGGCGTCACGGCCCTGAAAAAAAAAGATATTTTCGCCGAGCGAGAAGCCGGGCTGTAGTGGAGGAGCTAGAGAACAGACGTCTTGGAAACGCGACAGCCGCCGCCTGCTTCCGTCTGAGGCCCCCGGCGCCCGGGCTGCCGCTGGCCCGGTGAGCGATGGGCCGGCGGAGGTCGGCTCGGCTGGCCCGGGCGGAGACGCCGCTGCGGCGCTCGGCGAGGCTGCGGGACGCCCTGGGCGGGCCGGTGGAGGTGCGGGTCTCTTCGTCTCGTCGGTTCCCCCGGCCGGTCGCTGCGCCCAGCGGGGCCGGGGGACGAGCTGTCAGCTCGCAGCTGCACCGCAGCGCCAGTGTAGTGAGCGCTGGGGCTTGAACTGGGCCATCAGGGCCCCCCCCCCACCTCACATGGGGGTCCCAGCCCAGCTCGGGCCTTGACGCCGTTGCAGAAGCAGAGCCGGCTGCGGCGACGCAGAGAGATGAGTACAGTCGAGGCTAGACTTGAGCTGGTGCTTCCAGTCAGGGTCGTCAGGAGTGAGCACTCGGACAGCTACAGGACAGGGCTACGCTGCTCCGCACAGACGTACAGGCGCGTGTGGGGCAAAGGGCACCGTGGATACTTCAGGAAGGGGAGGTGCTGCTTTACGCGAAGGGCGGTGGGTGCGTGGCACACAAGCCGTGCCGTCGAGACGCGCTCTGACCCCCCGTGTCCTCTGTCCTGCAGGAGGTGGTGGACATGTCTGCAGAGCAGTCGGAGGGGGAGGAGGCCCAGGACCTGCAGCCACGCCCTGGCATCCGGACGCCAGCAGAACCAGAGCCTGAACTGGAGGAGCCCGAGGCCAGAGGCAGGGGCCGCCCTCGCCAGGACCCCCAGCTGGACTCCATGGTAGGTCCTCTATTGTAGAGCTCCTCTATGGACCGGACGGGCTCTGACCCGGTCTGGAGCTACAGCACTGCAGAGCGTGGCTCCTCTCTGGACCGGACGGGCTCTGACCCGGTCTGGAGCTACAGCACTGCAGAGTGTGGCTCCTCTCTGGACCGGACGGGCTCTGACCCAGTCTGGAGAGGGCAGTGGGGGCTCTCCTGGGGATCAGCAGGTGTCGGGCTGCTCCAGGTGATGGCTGAGGGGTGTTTTATGCACTGAGCTGCTCAAACAGGGTGTGTTTTTCAGCCCGGCTGTGAGGGCGCTGAGCTGCGGGGGCACACCCTGGGACAGGGGGTCTACCCTGGGGGCAGGCTGGGTTCGTTGACGTTGCTCTGCGTCGGATGGAGGGCGTGTCCCTGGCACCCTCCTGCCACACAGAGGCTCTTGTGTTCCTCTGCTGACCACATAATTGTGTGTGTTGGGGGGGGCATCATGTGCCTGTTGACACACCAACACGCTGCAGGAAGAGCCTCCGCCCGTCTTCGAAGCAGACGCTCTCCTGTCAGCTGCGCAGTCTGAGCTCCGGGCGTCACTCGGAGCCGCTGGTGCTGGCTGTGGTCGCTGGGATTCTCGTTAACGGTTGTCATTTCTCTCTGCTCCCTTGCGGCCAGTGCCCCTCGGTCATCCTGCGCAGACTGGACCTGGAGGACCGGGAGGGAGAGGAGACGGAGCCCCCCCGGGCTGCGGCGCCAAAGGCCCCCACCTCCAGGATCCCCACCTTCCAGAGCTCCGGTGCCCGGCTGCTGCGGCCCGTGGACCGCCCCCCCCCGGGCAAGCCCCCCTCCTCCCAGCTCCCCGTCAGGCCCTGGGAGCGCTCGGCCAAGCGCATCCCTGAGGCGCTCGAGCCGGGCTGGTCGGACATCGTGCTGAGCCCCCGCCCGGCGCTCAGGGCCGAGACCGGGACCCCCAGGGCCGAGGCGGCGCAGGAGGCTGGTGCAGAGGCCGAGGCCACGAGCAGGGGGGCCTCCAAAACACAGCCTCGGAGAGGCCCCCCCGTCCCCTCGGAGGCAGAGCCCAGAGAAGACACGCCGCCTGCCTCTGAGGATGGAGGAGAGGAGGTGGGCTCCGAGGCCAAGCGAGAGGAGGTGGGCTCCGAGGCCGAGGAAGAGGAGGCTGGGGAAGAGGAGGTGGGCTCTGAGGCTGAGCGAGAGGTGGGCTCTGAGGCCGAGGAAGAGCAGGCTGAGCAAGAGGAGGTGGACTCCGAGGCCGGGGAAAAGGAGGCCCAGCGAGAGGAGGCTGCCCCCGAGGCTGAGGCTGAGCGAGAGGCGGTGGTCTTTGAGGTGGGAGCCCGGAGCGAGAAACCCGCCCTCAATCCCAGAGGCAGACGAGCGGCCGGAGGGAGGGAGGCGAGGCAGCCGGGAGCGGGCCGGCCCGGGCCCCGAGGCAGAGTGAGTGCTCCTGTGGGTGGTTCTGGTTCCTCAGCCACTCGGGGACTGCTGAGCTGTGTGCTTAACCTCCCTCGGGCCAGGGCGGGGCTCGGATTTCTTTTCCCTTTGAGCGATCTTTACAGCTGTCCAAATGGGCAACTAGATCCTTTACCTGGAATAGCTGTAGCTCTGCTGAAAGCCGCGGGCTCTCCGCTGGGCGGGAGAGGACCAGCCCAGCTGCTGCAGCAGACCGGTTCTCCGCAGCGGCTGACCGGCCTCCTCTCTCTCTCCCTCCCTGCAGCTGCGGCGCTGCTGCTCCGCCCTGCTCTGCCTCCTCCTCCCCCTGCTGCTCCTGCTGGGGGGGGGCGGCCTGTTCCTGTGGCCCTCTGGGAGGCCGGGGCTGGCCGGCGCCCTGCTGGCGCCGCTGGACCTGGACTGGCTGTGGGCCGGGGACCTGTGGGCACGGCAGGAGGCCTGCGGCTCCGACTGCAGGTAGGGAAGCGCGGGCGCTGCCTCCACATCCCAGGGATCCTGCTTGCTCCCCACCCCCACCACTCTCTGTGTGAAGACGTGCCTGTGGCCCTTGTTTCTCTGCGGATCCAGACCTGGGTGCTGTCAGAGAATTGGGTTACTCTTGCTGCGTGTGTGGGAAGTCTGTGCTACAGAGTCATACCGCTGACCTGATATAGTGTTTATCTGGAAGGCCACAGCGTCCCAGTCGCTGTTGTACGCAGTGTAATTGTAAATCCGTTAAAAATATCGAAGTACTGCCGCCGATACTGAAATCAGCAGATTGGAACATGTCAGTCTCTGTCCCTCCTGGTGCAGCCTGTCCCTGCTGGAGAGCCTCCCTGAGGGGCTGGAGTATCCCCCTGGCTCCCCCCGCCTGACCCCCATCTCCCAGGCCTGGAGAGACCTGCTGCACAGAGCCAACCACAGCGTCAGCATCGCAGCCTTCTACCTCACACTGAGGGACACCAACCTGGAGACCTCCGAGCCCAGCGCACTGGAGGTGAGGCAGGGAGAGGGCTCGGCGCACTGGAGGGGGGGAAGGGAGAGGGCTCAGACACTCGGAGCACTGGAGGAGAGGCAGGGAGAGGGCTCGGACACTCGGAGCACTGGAGAGAAACAGACTTTCAGCTGCACTAGTCATGTGGGCAGAAGGTTAATGAGCTGTCCCTCGTGTGTGTGCGGCGCAGGGGAAGCGTGTGTTCGAGGCTCTGAGGGGCCTGCCAGCTCGAGGGGTGGGCCTCAGGATCGCCGTCAACAGCCCCCAGACGTACCCCAGCGACACGGACGATCTTGCGCTCGCAGGTAGGAGGCCGCACCCCGCACCCCACCCCCAAGCCTGCTCACAGCCCCTGGGGGAAGGCTGCGCGAGTCTGATCCCTGTCCCTCCCTCTCCCTCTCTGTGTGCGCAGGCGCGGAGGTGCGCCCGGTCCGTCTGCAGAACCTGACCGGGGGGATCCTGCACACCAAGCTCTGGGAGGTGGACGGCCAGCATGCCTACCTGGGCAGTGCCAACATGGACTGGCGCTCCCTCACACAGGTGCCTCCCTTCTGGCTCACTGGCCTTTCCGCCGCCCTGGAGGAGACAGGCTCTGTAACTGCCCGTCTGCTCTCCCGCAGGTGAAGGAGCTGGCCGTCTTGGTGACTAACTGCAGCTGCCTGGCCAGAGACGTGTCCCGGCTGTTCCAGGCGTACTGGCTCCTGGGCTCTCCAGCAGGGGGCGCAGTGCCCGCGCGCTGGCCCCGCCGCTTCAGCGCTCTGTCCAGCGCACAGCGCCCCCTGCAGCTGCAGCTGAACGGGCTCCCGGCGGAGGTCTACCTGTCGGTGAGTGCTGGCCGTCGGTGTACGGAGTGCGCGCGGACAGCGCTTGTGCGCGCGTGTGTGCGCGCGGACAGTGCTTGTGTGTGCGCCTTTGCTCCTGACTCTCTGCCCGTCCGTTCCCCCGCAGAGCGCTCCCCCGCCGCTGTCCGCGGACGGCCGCACAGACGACCTCTCGGCCATCCTGGGCGTGATCTCGGACGCCCGCCGCTTCGTCTACGTCTCGGTCATGGACTTCCTGCCGGCCTCCCAGTACACGGAGCCGGCCCGGTTCTGGCCGCCCATCGACTCGGCGCTGCGGGCGGCAGCGTGTGCGCGCGGCGTGGAGGTGCGGCTGCTGGTCAGCTGCTGGCCGCACTCCTACCAGCCCATGTTCGTCTTCCTGGAGTCGCTCAGCGTGCTGAACCACCCGCCCCTGAGCTGCCTGCTGCACGTGGTCAGTTCTCTCTCTCCCTCTTGTCTCCCGCTGTCTGAGCTGTCTTCTCCTTCCCCGGCCGGGGGCTCACCGTGCTCTTCCTGTCCTCTGTCTCTGTAGAAAGTGTTCGAGGTGCCCTCCACCAAGGAGCAGGAGACGATCCCCTACGCCAGGGTGAACCACGCTAAGTACATGGTGACGGACAGAGTCGCGTACATAGGTAAGCAGTGCCTGGCCTCGCTGAGCCCCACCCCACCCTGAGGCTGACTGGCCTATCACGGCCCTGCCCTGAGACTGGCCTCTCTTAACCCCTCCCGCCCCCTGTAGGCCGGCTCTATAATAGCCCCGCCCCCTGTAGGCTGTCCCTATCACAGCCCTGCCCTGAGACTGGCCTCTCTTAGCCCCGCCCCCTGTAGGCTGTCCCTATCACAGCCCTGCCCCGAGACTGGCCTCTCTTAGCCCGGCCCCCTGTAGGCTGGCCCTATCACAGCCCTGACCTTTCTTAGCCTTGCCCCCCCTCCCCCCCCTGCAGGCCAGCCTCTCAACTTTTAATTTCATCATGCTCAGCCTTGTAACACACTGACGGTGCCCCGTTCTCTCCCCCCCTACCCCTCTCGCGTAGGGACATCCAACTGGTCGGAGAATTACTTCACCCACACGGCGGGCGTGGGGCTGGTGGTGAACCAGACGGGGGCTCCAGCCGGCGCAGGCAAGCGCAGCGTGCAGAGTGACCTGCAGGCCGTGTTCGAGAGAGACTGGAGCTCCGGCTTCGCTCAGCCCCTCTCCTCAGAGCACGCCCACCGCTGCGGAGCACGGGAAGACCCATAGCCCCGCCCAGCTGGGGGGCAGGGGGGGCACCATCGCTCGTCTGCTTGTAGCAGCTTCCTGCGCTGCCAAAGCCACACAGCCAAAGCCTGAAGTCAGTCCGTCTGTTCGAACGGAGGAGAGACGCTGGAGTCCTTGTCAGCGAGAGTGGACACCAGGGGGTGCACTTGATAGCCGTGTGTGTGTGTTGAGCTTCTGTCAGAGGGAGTCTGGGACACACACTCTCTGGGGCACGAGGTCCTAAGGATGGATAGTCAGTGTGTGTGTCCCAGGCTCCCTATTGACTGGAGCTGCTCCCCCACGGAGCTGTCCCCCAGGGACAGTTGGACCAGTCCTCCCTCACAGACTGGGCCCTGGACCGGCTCGGGTCGGGCAGGGCCGGGCCGGGCTGCGCTGTTCTCTCTCCACCTTGAGGAAGGTGGGCATGGGGGAGGGTTTCAGTAATAAAATAAATTGCCTGGGTGGGGGGGGTGATTTTGATCTAATCTGTTCTGAAATGCTGAGCGAGCTGCAGCTGTAGATGTTCATACCGCAGCGTGTTTGAAGTGAGAGCTTTGTTCGATGTTGATTTTCATTTTTTTAGGAATGGGTTTAGGATTATTTTACTGTGTGAATGCTTCTGCCTGGGCAGTGGATCAAAGCCATAATGAAGACAGCCTCTACAAGAATATAGCAGCGTCCTCGCTGATCTTATTTTGCCTTGCATACTTGTTTAAATTATTTTTATATTTTCTGTTGCCAAATGATATGTGTATATGTTGGTTCTTGTATGCACACACCTATAAAAGCCATGTAAAGACTTTTTTTAAATAAAGTTGCCTTCAGTACTCAGAAAGACGGTGTGGCTGTGGAGAGTGAACGGGAACGGCGCAGGCTGGGGTCGCCCTGGGGTCGGTGAGGAACCCACCCTCTCCCTCACTGCCTGGCCTGCGGACAGAGGGCTCAGATCCGCCTCAGACGCCTACAGCTCTACCCATTTGATGCCTTAATTGTACTTGCTCTCGTGAGCCTTGATAATGCTCTACGTTTTATGGCTTTAGTCATTTGTGGGTAATACATAAACTGAAGAAATAAGGTATAAAATATTTCTCTAGATAAGCCCTCTATGTAGACTAACGTGAAAGCGCTCCAGGACTCCAGTGTTGGCCCCGCCCCCTTCCGTGCCCCCTCGGATGACGCAGAAATGCTGAGACGGAAACGGAAAAGAGGAGTGAGCGTCGGCGCTTCATTCGTGTTGTAGCGTTGTTTATATTCTTATTTGGGTAATTAAATTGGGTTTAAAAGGGTTCTTGTGGAAGTGGGACACGATGTTTTATCACGTAAGTAGCTGAATTATTCATTACCGCGGTCACGTAGCCTGGCGGCTCAGAAACGCAAAAATATTCATCATTTAATTTTCGAAGTACAAAGTTAGTCTTTGCCGGAATATTTTATAGCAGGACTGACAGAAATAAACATATTTAAGTGTGCGCAAGTGAACGCGTCTCCATTCTTGCCTGTCGACAGACGTTTCACTGAGAAAGGTTGTTATTTTTAGAAATAGAAATGGGAAGGTTTCATTTCACCGAACTTGCTTATGAGTTTCTCTCTCCTCCTGATCCGCTGTGTGCCTCCCAGCTGGGGGTGAATTGGGTCCTTCCAGTATGGAGAGATTCCTGGGGACAGTGCTGTGTAAATACAATGGATTTTGATTACTTTCTCAGTGAAGGAACTTACTAAGCACTGGTCACATGGTGTGCGGAACAGCTGGCGCACCTTACACCAAAGAAGACATTTAGAGTATTAATTACTGCCTCCTCCAGCACCTGCTGAGGCTGAGGTGATGTAGCGTCCTTGTTTGACCGTGTTGTGGAAGAGCTGTGCAACAATTTTTTAAAAAAGTGAGCAGGTTCCCTGGTCTCTCGCTCTGTGAGACGGATCCGCTCCGCTCTGTAACGCCTGCCTCCCTCCCAGATCTCCCTGGAACACGAGATCCTGCTCCACCCCCGGTACTTCGGCCCCAACCTGCTGAACACGGTGAAGCAGAAGCTGTTCACGGAGGTGGAGGGCACCTGCACGGGCAAGTGAGTGAGCGGGATCGCAGCAGTCCGCTCCGCTCCAGGTCTTCCCTGCGGCAGCAGGTGCTGAAGGCGCCTCTCTCTCTCTCTGTCTCTGTGGCAGGTATGGCTTTGTGATCGCCGTGACCACCATCGACAACATCGGCGCCGGCGTGATCCAGCCGGGCAGGGGCTTCGTGCTGTACCCGGTCAAGTACAAGGCCATCGTGTTCCGACCCTTCAAGGGAGAGGTGGTGGACGCTGTGGTCACTCAGGTCAACAAGGTCAGGACAGAGCATGGAGACCTCCTGATGGCCTGTCTCTCTCTCTCTCTCTCCCCTCCTCATCCATCTCTCCCTCTGTCCCTCTCTCTCCTTTCCTACCCTCCTAATCACCAGTCTCTCTCTGCTCTCTTCAATCGCCCTAATGGCCTTTCTCTCCCTCTGCTCTCTTCAATCGTCCTAATGGCCTGTCTCTCTCTCTCTCCTCTCTTCAATCGCCCTAATGGCCTGTCTCTCTCTCTCCTCTCTTCAATCGTCCTAATGGCCTGTCTCTCTCTCTCTCTCTCCTCTCTTCAATCGTCCTAATGGCCTGTCTCTCTCTCTCTCCTCTCTTCAATCGTCCTAATGGCCTGTCTCTCTCTCTCTCCTCTCTTCAATCGCCCTAATGGCCTGTCTCTCTCTCTCCTCTCTTCAATCGTCCTAATGGCCTGTCTCTCTCTCTCCTCTCTTCAATCGTCCTAATGGCCTGTCTCTCTTTCTCTCCTCTCTTCAATCGTCCTAATGGCCTGTCTCTCTTTCTCTCCTCTCTTCAATCGTCCTAATGGCCTGTCTCTTTCTCTCCTCTCTTCAATCGTCCTAATGGCCTGTCTCTCTCTCTCCTCTCTTCAATCGTCCTAATGGCCTGTCTCTCTCTCTCTCTCTCTCTCTCTCTCTCTCTCTCTCTCTCTCTCCTCTCTTCAATCGTCCTAATGGCCTATCTCTCTTTCTCTCTGTCCTCTTTTCTACCCTCCTGATGGCCTCCTGACAACCCGTCTCTCCATCTCCTAGGTGGGGCTGTTCACAGAAATTGGACCAATGTCGTGTTTCATCTCTCGTCACGTGAGTACCTGACCCCTCTTCCTCTCTAGTCCCAATGCTCGGCCATGCTTCCTGTTTCCCTCTCTGCTGCGACTTGGGAAGTCTGTCTCAGCTCTCCCTCCGGCGCTGCAGGACGGTAACTGTTGCTCCTGTGTTCACAGTCCATTCCTTCAGAGATGGAATTCGACCCGAACTCCAACCCTCCCTGCTACAAGACGGTGGACGAGGTGAGTCTGGGCTTGGGTTTAACAAGGAGGAGCGCCCCCCCCCCCCCCTCGCTGGCCGCTGGTGCAGAGCCTCTGACCCCCTGCCGCTGGTCTGTCTGTCTGTCCCGTGCAGGACATCGTGATCCAGCAGGACGACGAGATCCGGCTGAAGATTGTGGGGACGAGAGTGGACAAGAACGACATCGTGAGTGGCTCTCCTGCTCTCGCTCTCGCTCTCGCTCTCGCTCTCGCTCTCGCTCTCGCTCTCTCTCTCTCTCTCTCTCTCTCTCTCTCTCTCTCCCGGTAACTCCCTCCCTCATGTTCTTTTTCTCTTTCAGTTTGCAATTGGATCCCTGATGGATGATTATCTGGGTGAGTCCTTCAGCCACTCTTGTCGCAGCATTGTGTGCTGTCTGTCACTATGTAACAGGACTGTCCTACTGGACTGGAGCCCCCAGTGTAACAGGACTGTCCTACTGGACTGGAGCCCCCAGTGTAACAGGACTGTCCTAGTGGACTGGAGCCCCCAGTGTACCAGACTGTCCTACTGGACTGGAGCCCCAGTGTAACAGGACTGTCCTACTGGACTGGAGCCCCCAGTGTAACAGACTGTCCTACTGGACTGGAGCCCCCAGTGTAACAGGAGTGTCCTAGTGGACTGGAGCCCCCAGTGTAACAGGAGTGTCCTAGTGGACTGGAGCCCCCAGTGTAACAGACTGTCCTACTGGACTGGAGCCCCCAGTGTAACAGGAGTGTTTTAGC
Source organism: Atractosteus spatula (assembly GCF_055471065.1). Classification (NCBI taxonomy): domain Eukaryota; kingdom Metazoa; phylum Chordata; class Actinopteri; order Semionotiformes; family Lepisosteidae; genus Atractosteus; species Atractosteus spatula. Next base: position 266,737 of record NW_028296641.1, read on the forward strand.
CTTTAAAGATGAGCCTCACTGTTGCTTGAATGAAGGAATGATCGCTCTCTCTCCGTCTCTCTCCAGGCCTGGTCAGCTGATCCTGCTGCAGAGGAAACTGGAGAAGAGATCTATTTTTATAAGTGTCTGGCATCAACCCCCACCTCCCCCACACGAACCCCGACACCCCGACAACGCAGCACCCCTACGAGAAGCTGCGTTTCAACTCTGCGGCCCCTGAGGGGGGGGGGGGGGGGCACTCAGGGTGTTACGGTTCCGAAGCACGAGCCAGTCTGGGGGTGCAGCTCTCCCCAGACTGCGGGCCGAGAGAGCTGTGTTCTCTGGCTGCCCCTGCCCCTGCAGGTGACTCAGCAGGTTCTTGCTGGAGTGCTGACTCGTCAGTAACCCCCCTGCAGCTGTTCCGCAGTGTCACACCCCCCCCCCGCCCGCTGTTCCGCACTGTGGCCTCTCCCTCCTGTCCAGATCAATAAAAGCCTTTTGCTCCCCTGACTTCCAGACTGCATCTTGTTGTCGTTTCTTTTACCTGGGGTTCGTATTTTTATATGTGCACAACAAAGCTGAAATCCTGTAATCTGTCTCCTGATAACCTAAACTAATACAGTCTGTCTCCTAAGTGTCTGTACCCCAGGGGTGTCTGTACAGCATGTCCAGTAAGAGCCTGGACCCCAGGGGTGTCTGTACAGTGTGTCCAGTAAGAGTCTGGACCCCAGGGGTGCCTGTAGTGTGTCCAGTAAGAGTCTGGACCCCAGGGGTGTCTGTACAGCGTGTCCAGTAAGAGCCTGTACCCCAGGGGTGTCTGTACAGAGTGTCCAGTAAGAGTCTGGACCCCAGGGGTGCCTGTAGTGTGTCCAGTAAGAGTCTGGACCCCAGGGGTGTCTGAACAGTATCTAGTAAGTGTCTGTACCCCAGGGGTGTCTGAACAGTGTGTCCAGTAAGAGTGGACCCCAGGGGTGTCTGTAGTGTGTCCAGTAAGAGTCTGGACCCCAGGGGTGTCTGAACAGTATCTAGTAAGTGTCTGTACCCCAGGGGTGTCTGAACAGTGTGTCCAGTAAGAGTCTGGACCCCAGGGGTGCCTGTAGTGTGTCCAGTAAGAGTCTGGACCCCAGGGGTGTCTGAACAGTGTGTCCAGTAAGAGTCTGGACCCCAGGGGTGTCTGTACAGTGTGTCCAGTAAGAGTCTGGACCCCAGGGGTGCCTGTAGTGTGTCCAGTAAGAGTCTGGACCTCAGGGGTGTCTGAACAGTGTGTCCAGTAAGAGTCTGGACCCCAGGGGTGCCTGTAGTGTGTCCAGTAAGAGTCTGGACCCCAGGGGTGTCTGTACAGTGTGTCCAGTAAGAGTCTGGACCCCAGGGGTGCCTGTAGTGTGTCCAGTAAGAGTCTGGACCTCAGGGGTGCCTGTACAGAGTGTCCAGTAAGAGTCTGGACCCCAGGGGTGCCTGTAGTGTGTCCAGTAAGAGTCTGGACCCCAGGGGTGTCTGAACAGTATCTAGTAAGTGTCTGTACCCCAGGGGTGTCTGTACAGTGTGACCAGTAAGAGTGGACCCCAGGGGTGTCTGTACAGTGTGTCCAGTAAGAGTCTGGACCCCAGGGGTGCCTGTAGTGTGTCCAGTAAGAGTCTGGACCCCAGGGGTGTCTGAACAGTGTGTCCAGTAAGAGTCTGGACCCCAGGGGTGCCTGTAGTGTGTCCAGTAAGAGTCTGGACCCCAGGGGTGTCTGTACAGTGTGTCCAGTAAGAGTCTGGACCCCAGGGGTGCCTGTACAGAGTGTCCAGTAAGAGTCTGGACCCCAGGGGTGCCTGTAGTGTGTCCAGTAAGAGTCTGGACCCCAGGGGTGCCTGTACAGAGTGTCCAGTAAGAGTCTGGACCCCAGGGGTGCCTGTAGTGTGTCCAGTAAGAGTCTGGACCCCAGGGGTGCCTGTACAGAGTGTCCAGTAAGAGTCTGGACCCCAGGGGTGCCTGTAGTGTGTCCAGTAAGAGTCTGGACCCCAGGGGTGTCTGAACAGTATCTAGTAAGTGTCTGTACCCCAGGGGTGTCTGTACAGTGTGACCAGTAAGAGTGGACCCCAGGGGTGTCTGTACAGTGTGTCCAGTAAGAGTCTGGACCCCAGGGGTGTCTGTACAGTGTGTCCAGTAAGAGTCTGGACCCCAGGGGTGCCTGTAGTGTGTCCAGTAAGAGTCTGGACCCCAGGGGTGTCTGAACAGTGTGTCCAGTAAGAGTCTGGACCCCAGGGGTGCCTGTAGTGTGTCCAGTAAGAGTCTGGACCCCAGGGGTGTCTGTACAGTGTGTCCAGTAAGAGTCTGGACCCCAGGGGTGCCTGTAGTGTGTCCAGTAAGAGTCTGGACCCCAGGGGTGTCTGTACAGTGTGTCCAGTAAGAGTCTGGACCCCAGGGGTGTCTGTACAGTGTGTCCAGTAAGAGTCTGGACCCCAGGGGTGCCTGTACAGAGTGTCCAGTAAGAGTCTGGACCCCAGGGGTGCCTGTAGTGTGTCCAGTAAGAGTCTGGACCCCAGGGGTGCCTGTAGTGTGTCCAGTAAGAGTCTGGACCCCAGGGGTGCCTGTACAGAGTGTCCAGTAAGAGTCTGGACCCCAGGGGTGCCTGTAGTGTGTCCAGTAAGAGTCTGGACCCCAGGGGTGCCTGTACAGAGTGTCCAGTAAGAGTCTGGACCCCAGGGGTGCCTGTAGTGTGTCCAGTAAGAGTCTGGACCCCAGGGGTGTCTGAACAGTATCTAGTAAGTGTCTGTACCCCAGGGGTGTCTGTACAGTGTGACCAGTAAGAGTGGACCCCAGGGGTGTCTGTACAGTGTGTCCAGTAAGAGTCTGGACCCCAGGGGTGTCTGTACAGTGTGTCCAGTAAGAGTCTGGACCCCAGGGGTGCCTGTAGTGTGTCCAGTAAGAGTCTGGACCCCAGGGGTGTCTGAACAGTGTGTCCAGTAAGAGTCTGGACCCCAGGGGTGCCTGTAGTGTGTCCAGTAAGAGTCTGGACCCCAGGGGTGTCTGTACAGTGTGTCCAGTAAGAGTCTGGACCCCAGGGGTGCCTGTAGTGTGTCCAGTAAGAGTCTGGACCCCAGGGGTGCCTGTACAGAGTGTCCAGTAAGAGTCTGGACCCCAGGGGTGCCTGTAGTGTGTCCAGTAAGAGTCTGGACCCCAGGGGTGTCTGTACAGTGTGTCCAGTAAGAGTCTGGACCCCAGGGGTGCCTGTAGTGTGTCCAGTAAGAGTCTGGACCCCAGGGGTGTCTGTACAGTGTGTCCAGTAAGAGTCTGGACCCC